>NC_052168.1:17124630-17217536 GCF_902713615.1 Scyliorhinus canicula
GTAGGGTGCTCTTTCCAGGAGCCGGTGCAGACTCGATGGGCCGAATGGCCTCCTTCTGCACTGTAAATTCTATGATTCTATGATTCAAGTGTTCGCCCAGATGCTTCTTGTGAGGATTCCGACGACCCTTCCCTGGGTGACAAAGTTGTTTTCGTTTTTGTTTTGTTCCTCTAGTTTCTCCCCCATCTGCACTCTTGCCCTCATCGAGCTCCTATTGTTCTTGTTCTTTTTTCCTCTTGCTCCTCCACAGCTGCAAATCGCCCAAATTTCCTTCCCGACTCCTCCCTCAGCCGATGTTTCCGCTTCTCGTCCCCTCGGGTTCTGTTCTCCACTTCCTCAAATCTGCCGCCTCAAAAAAAAAAACCCTCCGTCCTTACAAACTCCCACCCGCCCCCATCCTCCATTCCCACTCCCAAGACCACGAAGGTAAATTTGTTTTCGAATCCCAAATCTGTGCCCAACTCTCTCAGGTCGTCACCTTAAAATCTTCCCAGTCAGCTCCCCACCGTGATAACAAAAACAGCTCTTGTCACAAACGGCATCCTACGTGACTGCGATAAAGGTAAAGTCCACAACCTGACTATAGCCTTTGACTAAAAAAAAAATTAGGGTTAGGGTTAGGGTTAGGGTTAGGGTTAGGGCACGGTTCTCCGCCATCGCTCAGCCGGCCAGGACTGCCCTCATCGGTTCCAGTCATTTCCATCTGGTCGCAGCCAGAGAATGACCCTTTTAAAAATTTGTTCAAGAGATGTTGGCGTCGCCAGCATTTATTGCCCATCCCTAATTGCCCTTGAGAAGGTGGGGGTGAGCCGTCTTCTGGAACCGCTGCAGTCCATGTGGTGTTCGCACACCCACAGCGCTGTTAGGGAGGGAGTTCCAGGATTTTGACCCAATGACAGTGAAGGAACGGCGATATATTTCCAAGTCGGGATGATGGGTGGCTTGTCGGAGAACCTCTAGGTGGTGGGGTTCCCTGGTAAGGGGTTGGTTTAGCACAGTGGGCTAAGACAGCTGGCTTGTAATGCAGAACAAGACCAGCAGCGTGGGTTCAATTCCCGTTCCAGCCTCCCCGAACAGGCGCCGGAATGTGGTGACGAGGGGCTTTTCACAGTAACTTCATTGAAGCCTACTTGTGACAATGAGCGATTATTATTATCTGCTGCTGTTGAGCTCTAGTTGGCAGTGGCCGAGGAGTTGGAAGGTGCTGTCTGTGAACCGTGGTGAGTTGCTGCAGTGCATCTTGTAGATTGTACACACGGCTGACACTGTGCGTCGGTTATGGAGGGAGTGAATGTTTATGGAAGGGGTGCCGTGCTGGCTGTGCTTTGTCCTGGATGGTGTTGAGCTTCTTGAGTGTTGTTGGAGCTGCACTCGTCCAGGCAAATGGAGAGTATTCCATCACACTCCTAACTGGCATCTTGCCAGTGGACAGGTGATGGTGGACAGGTTTTGGGGAGTCAGGGGATGAGTTACTCGCTGCAGGATAGCCTCTGACCTGCTCTGGCAGCCACAGTGTTAATATGGCTGGGTCCAGTTCAGTTTCTGGTCAATGGTAACCCCCAGGATATTGATAGTTGTGGATTCGCTGATGCCACTGTTATTGAATGTTGAGAGGCGATGGTTAGACCTTCTCTTGTTGGAGATGGTCATTGCCTGGCATTTGCATGGTAGGAATGCTGCTTGCCACTTGTCACTGGCTAAGGTATAACCAGACTACTAGCTGCCGTTATATTTGGCTTTGAGCTGGGTTTCCTACCACAGGCACCATTAGATCTCTTAATTTTACCTCCATAACATTGCTGACTCCATCCTTGTCTCAGCAGAACGTGGATGCCAAGCAAGGGTAGAATAATGGAGTGTAGATTAATTTCTTCTTAAGGGCAGCACGGTAGCAATGTGGATAGCACAATTGCTTCCCAGCTACAGGGTCCCAGGTTCGATTCTAGCTTGGGTCACTGTCTGTGTGGAGTCTGCACATCCTCCCCGTGTGTGCGTGGGTTTCCTCCGGGTGCTCCGGTTTCCTCCCACAGTCCAAAGATGTGCAGGTTGGGTGGATTGGCCATGATAAATTGCCCTTAGTGTCCAAAATTCTATGATTAACCTAGGATAAAAGTTCGGCACAACATCGTGGGCCGAAGGGCCTGTTCTGTGCTGTATTTCTCTCTCTCTCACTGTCTATCAGAGAGACAATCTCAGTATTAGGAACCTTACCTTGGGCAATGAATGCAGTTAATGTTTATATAGATTGTATTTTATATGTATATATATAATATATATATAGCTGCTTGCAGAAAAATACTTTTCACTGTACCTCGGTACACGTGACAATAAACAAATCCAATCCAATCGAATCCAATCCAAATATATGTGTTATTAAAAACCTGGGTTAAGATGAATATATAGATATCTGCTGCAGCTTTTTTTTTAAATCCTAGTTTAATATACATGTACACTGTAACTGAAAAATGTGCGATTAAGATGTTGTAAAAGTGAGATCATCATTAATTCTAACCATGTATTTATTTAAAAAGAGACGCCGAATGGAACTTTGTTATGATTACTGGAGATTCCCTGGGGAGTAGACAATTTGAGACACTGTCTTTAGATTTATGTATAAGATCAGGGGATCTGAGTGGTGTAGAGATGATGTCCTTAATGGGAGGAGCCAGATCTGCTTGTAGTTTTACAGTTTGATATAGGTTTATAAGTTGAGCAGGAGCTTTTGCCAAATGCTGTCAGGTTGAGCAGAAGTCCGACAAAGACGGAAGGATCTGCATGCTGTTTCGTGAAAGGGTTTCTCTCTCTCTCTCTCTCTCTCACACACACTCTCTCTCTCATTACAATTCTCCCCGTGTCTGTGACCAGGATTGAGAATCCCGAAGGTTGTATTGCCTGCCTGGTGCTCGGGTTTGGGATATCTCATCTGGACTGCAGATGAATTTGGACTGGGAGGGTAAAGATATACATTGTGGTCCGTGTAGGTACCAACGACAAAGGTAGAACGAGAATAGAGTGTCTGCTAACGGAGTATGAACAGCTAGGAGCTAAATTAAAAAGCAGAACCAAAAAGATAATAATCTCTGGATTACTACTTGAGCCACGGGCTAATTGGTGCAGGGTCAATAAGATTAAGGTGGTAAATGTGTGACTCAAAGATTGGTGTGGGAGAAATAGGTTTGAATTCATGGGACAGCGCACCAGTATTGGGGAAGAGGGGACCTGTTCCGATGGGACGGTCTTCATCTGAATCAAACTGGGACCAGAGTCCTGGTGAATCGTATAATGAGGGCTGTAGATAGGGCTTTAAACTAAATAGTGTGTGTGTGGGGGGGTCAATTGTATGGAAAATTAGAAAATCAAAGTTAAAGGAGAAGGTGAGAGTGTAGGTTAGAACTTTAAACTAGTTAAAGGGGCAAAGGGCTCAGGAGAGGTTAGTAAAGTTTCCAGTCCACGTAATAGAACAGAGGGTAGAGAAAGTGGCAGGAATCTAACCTCGGGAAGAGCCAAAAGGGGACAACTATTAGAAGGGAGGTGATCAATGCAGGACTGAGGGTTTTGTACCGAAATGCATGCAGTATATGAAACAAGGTAAATGAGCTTGTTGTGCATATTGAAATTGACCGGTACGATGTTGTGGGCATCACAGAGACGTGGCTGCAAGGGGATCAGGGCTCGTATCTAAATATACAAGGATATATGTCCTATTGAAAGGACAGGCAGATGGGCAAAGGGGGCAGGGTTGCATTGTTAGTAAGGAATGAAGTTAAATTGATAACAAGGAGCGACATAGGATCAGAAGGCATAGAATCTCTGTGGGTAGAGTTGAGGAATCGCAAAGGTAAAAAGACCCTGATGGGAGTTATGTACAGCAATAGTCAGGATGCGGGGCAGAAAATAAATCAGGAGATAGAAAAGGCATGTAAAAAAGGCAATATTTCAATAACCATGGGGGACTTCAATATGCAGATGGACTGGGAAAATCAGGTTGGTAGTGGATCCCAAGAAATGGAATTTGTGGAATGTCTAAGAGATGGTTTTTTGGAGCAGCTTGTGACAGAGCCGACTAGGGAACAGGCAATTCTGGATATGGTGATGTGTAATGAGGCAGACTTGATCAGGGAACTTAAGGTAAAGGAACCCTTAGGGAACAGTGACCACAATATGATAGAATTTACCCTGCAGTTTGAGAGGGAGAAGCTGCAATCAGATGTAACGGTATTACAATTAAATAAGGGTAACTACAAAGACATGAGGGAGGAGCTGGTCAGAGTTGATTGGAGAAGGAGCCTAGCAGGGAAGACAGTGGGACAGCAATGGCAGGAATTTGTGGGGATTATTCGGGAAGCACAAATTCATCCCAAGGAGGAGGAAACATGCTAAAGGAAGGACAATGCATCCATGGCTGATGAGGGAAGTCAAGGAAAGCATAAAAGCAAAAGAAAAAGCGTACAAAGTGGCGAGGATTAGTGGAAAACCAGAGGATTGGGAAGCCTTTAAAAGTAAGGAGAGAACAACTAAAAAAGCAATAAGGGGGGAGAAGATGAAGTACGAGTGCAAGCTAGCTAGTAATATAAAGGAAGATAGGAAGAGATTTTTTTCAATTTATAAAAGGTAAGAGAGAGGCAAAAATAGACATTGGACCACTGGAAAATGAGGCTGGAGAAGTAATAATAGGAAACAAAGAAATGGCAGACGAACTGAGTCTGTCAGTTCCATCAGTCTTCACGGTGGAAGACACCAGTGAGATACCAGAACTTCAGGAGAATCAGGAGGCAGAGGTGAGTGTAGTGGCCATCACTAAGGAGAAGGTTCTGGGGAAACTGAAAGGTCTGATGGTGGATAAGTCACCTGGACCGCATGGACTACACCCCAGGGTTCTAAAGGAGATAGCTGAGGAGATTGTGGAGGCATTGGTGGTGATCTTTCAGGAATCACTGGAGGCAGGAAGGGTCCCAGAGGACTGGAAAGTGGCTAATGTAACACCCCTGTTTAAGAAGGGAGGGGGACAGAAGATGGGAAATTATAGGCCAGTTAGCCTGGCTTTGGTTGTCGGTAGGATTTTATAGTCCATTATTAAAAATGAGATTGCAAAGTATTTAGAAATGCTTGGTGAAATAGGACTGAGTCAGCACGGATTCATCAAGGGAAGGTCATGTCTGACAAATCATTAGAATTCTTTAAGGAGATAACAAGGAAGTTAGACAAAGGAGAACCAGGGATGTAATCTATTTAGATTTCCAGAAGGCCTTTGGCAATGTGCCGCATAAGAGGCTGTTGAATAAGTTAAGAGCCCATGGTGTTAAGGGTAAGATCCTGGCATGGATAGAGGATTGGCTGACTGGCAGAAGGCAGTGAGTGGGGGTAAAGGGGTCTTTTTCAGGATGGCAGCCAGTGACTAGTGATGAGCCTCATGGGTCTGTGGTGGAACCACAACGTTTCGCAATATACATTAATGATCTGGAAGAAGGAATTGAAAGCACTGTTGCTAAGTTTGCAGATGATACAAAGATCTGTAGAGAGGCAGGTAGTATTGAGGAAGCAGGGGGGCTGCAGAAGGACTTCGACAGACTAGGAGAGTGGGCAAAGAAGTAAAGAAGTGGTAGATGGAATACAATGTGGAAAAGTGTGAGGTTATGCACTTTGGTAGGAACAAAGGAGGCATAGACTATTCTCTAAATGGGAAAAGACTTAGGAAATCAGAAGCACAAAGGGACTTTGGAGTCCTAGTTCAAGATTCTCTTAAGGTTAACGTGCAGGTTCAGTCAGCAGTTGGGAAGGCAAATGCAATATTGGCATTCCTCTCGAGAGGGCAAAAATACAAGAACAGGGATATACTTCTGAGGCTGTATAAGGCTCTGGTCAGACCTCATTTGGAATATTGTGAGCAGTTTTGGGCCCCGTATCTAAGGAAGGATGTGCTGGCCTTGGAAAGGGTCCAGAGGAGGTTTGCAAGAATGATCCCTGGAATGAAGAGCTTGTCGTACGAGGAAAGGTTGAGGACTCTGGGTCTGTACTTTTTGGAGTTTAGAAGGATGAGAGGGGATCTTATTGAAGCGTACAAGATACCGCGAGGCCTGGATAGAGTGGACATGGAGCGGATGTTTACACTTGTAGGTGAAACTAGAACCAGAGGACGCCATCTCAGACTAAAGGGACGATCCTTTAAAACAGAGATGAGGAGGAATTTCTTCAGCCAGAGGGTGGTGAATCTGTGGAACTCTTTGCCGCAGATGGCTGTGGAGACCAAATCACTGAGTGTCTTTAAGACAGAGATAGATAGGTTCTTGATTAATAAGGGGATCAGGGGTCATGGGGAGAAGGCAGGAGAATGGGGATGAGAAACATATCAGCCTTGATTGAATGGCGGAGCAGACACGATGGGCCGAGTGGCCTAATTCTGCTCCTATGTCTTACGGTCTTACGGCCCTTACACATTTCCCTCTTGCAGCTCTGCTTTGCGCCAGAAGATGTCAGCCTCATATCATTTCACAGCAAGCCTCATTCAAGCTTGCTTATATCAATGTTGATGTTGACAAGGGTCTTTGTATCGCCCAATTTCTCCAAACGATAGATATTCACTCTCCACCCTGCCCATCACAGGACCTTCTGTCATCACCAGTCAATGATGCCCTTGTTGTTTCTCATCACCTTGGACATAAGACCATAAGACGTAGGAGCAGAAGTAAGCCATTCATAGGTACACATCTCCAAAAATCTGTCCTGGTCCACCCACGTCGACGCTACCACCAAGAAAGCACAACAGCGCCTATACTTCCTCGGGAAACTAAGGAAATTCGGCATGTCCACATTAACCCTTACCAACTTTTACAGATGCAGCATAGAAAGCATCCTATCGGGTTGCATCACAGCCTGGTATGGCAACTGCTCGGCCCAGGACCGTAAGGAACTTCAGAGAGTCGTGAACACCGCCCAGTCCATCACACGAACCTGTCTCCCATCCATGGACTCCATCTACACCTCCCGCTCCTTGGGAAAGCGGGCAGCATAATCAAAGACCCCTCCCACCCGGCTTACTCACTCTTCCAACTTCTTCCATCGGGCAGGAGCTATAGAACTCTGAGAACACGCACGAACAGACTCAAAAACAGCTTCTTCCCCACTGTTACCAGACTCCTAAACGACCCTCTTATGGACTGACCTGATTAACACTACACCCCTGTATGCTTCACCTGATGCCCGTGTCTATGTACGAAAGGGAAAATGCTGAAAAATCTCAGCAAGTCTGGCAGTATCTGTAGGGAGAGAAAAGAGCTTACGTTTTGAGTCCGATGACTTTTTGTCAAAGCTTTGCTGCCCTATCATGTATTTTCTTTTATTTTCATGAACTTAATGATCTGTTGAGCTGCTCTCAGAAAAGTACTTTTCACTGTAACTTGGTACACGTGACAATAAACAATTGCAATCCAATCCATTCGGCCCATCGAGTCTGCTCCGCCATTCAATGAGATCATTACTGATCCTCAACCCCACTTCCCGCCTTCTCCCCATAACCCCTGATTCCCTCACTGATTAAAATCTGCCTATCTCAACCTGACATACTTAACGACCCAGCCTCTACAGCTCTCTGAGGTAAAGAATTCCACAAATTCACTACCCTCTGAGAGAAGAGAGTCCTCCTCATCTCTGTCTGAAATGGTCGACCCTTTACCGAGATTCTGCCCTCTGGTCCTAGACTCTCCCACAAGGGGAAACAGCCTCTCAGCATCCATGCTGCCAAACCCCCTGAGAATCTGATATAGCAGGGTAGCATGGTGGTTAGCATAAATGCTTCACAGCTCCAGGGTCCCAGGTTCGATTCCCGGCTGGGTCACTGTCTGTGTGGAGTCTGCACGTCCTCCCCCTGTGTGCGTGGGTTTCCTCCGGGTGCTCCGGTTTCCTCCCACAGTCCAAAGATGTGCGGGTTAGGTGGATTGGCCATGCTAAATTGCCCGTAGTGTCCTAATAAAAGTAAGGTTAAGGGGGGGGGGTTGTTGGGTTTACGGGTATAGGGTGGATACGTGGGTTTGAGTAGGGTGATCATGGCTCGGCACAACATTGAGGGCCGAAGGGCCTGTTCTGTGCTTCTATGTTCTATGTCTCAATAAGGTCGCCTCTCATTCTTCTAAACTCCAATGAGCACAGGCCCAAACTACTCAACCTCTCCTCATAAGAAACTCCCTCCATACCCGGGTTCAACCTAATGAAACTTCTAGGATGCTAGCACTGAGGCCTTCTGGCATTCCCTTGACTCTTTGATAGATCTCCGAGTGACAGAATCACAATAATACAGTGCAGAAGAGGCCCTTCGGCCCATCAAATCTGCACCTGCACATGAAAAACACCTGACCTGTCTACCTAATCCCATTTACCAACACTTGGCCCATAGCCTTGAATGTTATGATGCGCCACATGTTCATCCAGGTACTTTTTTAAAGGATGTGAGGCAACCCGCCTCTACCACCCTCCCAGGTAGTGCATTCCAAACCATCACCACCCTCTGGGTAAAAAGGTTTTTCCCCTAAACACCCTGCCCCTCACCTTGAACTTCTGACCCTTCATGACTGACCCTTCAACTGAGGGGAACAGCTGCTCCCTATCCACCCTGCCCATGCCCCTCATAATCTTGTTCACCTCACTCAGGTCGCCCCTCAGCCTTCTCTGCCCCAGCGAAAACAACCCCAGCCTATCCGAGTGGCGAGAATGTGGAAGTCGCTCCCACAGGGAGTGGTTGGGATTAATAGTTCCGAGGCATTGAAGGGGGAATCTGGATAAACACGTGAGGGGGAGGGGAACAGAAGGATATGGTGATTGGGGGACATGAAGAGGGGGTGGGAGGAGGCTCGTATGGAGCATTGACACCGGCACGGAGTAGATGGGATGAATGGCCACTTTCTGTGCTGTAACTGTGGCATTTCTGCTCATCATTACTGGAGGTCGGATAAGCAGTCTGATAATTTAGCAATGGGCAGAAGGTGAGCAGGTTTCTGGTGCGGTAGAGCTGGATCTTATTAATGTACGTGTGAAAACCAAACCCTGTGCTTTCGGATGACGTCAAGCATGTGGGCGAGAAATAGGGAAGGGCCAAAGATAGATCCTTGGGCGAATGTCAGAGGTTATGGTGTGGGGACAGGAAGTGAATGCGATACTCTGGGTCTGGTCAGATATGTGAGAATGGAACCAGGTGGTGCTGTCCTACCTGGGAGAGTGGGGAAGCATTGGAGGAGGATGTGGTGAACCGTGTCAAAGGTTGCAGACAGCCCGGGAATGATGAGGAGGGAGCGTTTACCTTTGTCACAGTCACAAGTAAGTATCCCTTCCGATGTAGAGAGACTGTAAATGATGAACTTTCACAGACTTTATTAGTGAACATAAAGGGATATATTTACAGTGATCGTCTCCACACTCTGATTGGTCACTCAGACCAGGTGACTCTTACTCTGCTGTGTTGCCCTTAAAAGGACAAACACCATAGTGATTCAATAACCTTCCACATATGGGGAAACCTTAATATTGTGAAAAGATGTTGACATTACCATTTGCAGCCTGGAAGGAGCCTTAAGTGTGGGGCGGCACGGTGGCACAGTGGGTTAGCACTGCTGCCTCACAGCGCCAGGAACCCGTGTTTGATTCCGACCTTGCAAGACTCCTGTGGAGTCTGCATGTTCTCCCCATGCTCTGGTTTCCTCCCACAATCCAAACATGTGGAATGAGGTGGGTTGGCCATGCCAAAATGTCCCATAGTGACCAAAGCTTAGGCGAGGTTATGGAGGTACGGGGACAAGTTGGGGGAGTGGACTTAGCTCAGACTGCTCCTTCGGGCGATAGGTGCACACTCGATGGGCTGAATGGCACTGTAGGGATTCTAGGATGTAAGTTAAGGTGACTTTGACAGCCACAGGCAGTGCTGGACATGCTCTGACATGCGACAGCTGTGACTGCAGCTAAGCTCCTTCGTGGACAGAAGGTGCCTCAGGCATTGCTCCTGCAGGAGAGCGAGGCAAGAGAAGTGATTGTTGTACAAACCCCACACAATGCACAGTACCCACTGTGTGAGCTGCATCTGCTCTTCCCGGTACTTAGTGCTCCCTCACTCCCCCGGCCTCAATGGGAACCCACCAGACTAAACCGCAGGTGTGAATGAAGCCAATGGCATTAACATTACCTCTTCTCAGAAACCTGAACCACGGTTTTAAAGTCAATAAAACTCGCTGCAACACCTGAGGTGTAGGCACACCACAGTGCTGATAGGGAGGAAGGCCCAGGATTTTGACCCAGTGACAGAGAAGGAATGGCCGATATATTTCCAAGTCAGGGTGGTGAGTGACTTGGAGGGGGACCTCCAGGTGGTCCGGTTCCCAGGTATCTGCTGCTCTTGTCCTTCTAGATGGTAGTGGTCGTGGATTTGGAAGGTGCTGCCTGAGGAGCCTTGGTGAGTTGCTGCAGTGCATCTTGTAGATGGTACACACGGCTGCTACTGTGCGTCGGTGGTGGAGGGAGTTAATGTTTATGTATGAGGTGCCTTGCTTTGTCCTGGATGGTGTCGAGCTTCTTGAGTGTTGTTGGAGCTGCACTCATCCAGGCGAGTGGAGAGTACTCCATCACACTCCCGACTTGTGCCTTGTAGATGGTGGACAGGCTTTGGGGAGTCTGGAGGTGCGATACTCGCCACAGGATTCCCAGCCTCTGACCCATTAATACCACAAGTTGTCGGGTGAGTTTATGACTCAGCGATTCAGATACTTGACAGCCCAGGGTCAGACAGAAGTCCAACAACAAGTAAAGACTCCCTTCAATATTTCATTTAACAAATCAATGAAACTGAAGGAACAGCTGACATCCGCCCCAGTCAGAATGGGGTTGAAGTAAATTGTGATGCCATTGTTCAATGGGCGGCACGCTCACCTCTGATTCCTGGATTCGACAAGGCTGGCACTCCAGTGCGGCACTGAGGGGCTGCTGCTGGGTCAGAAGTGCTGCCTTTCGGGCGAGATGCCCCACCTTGGGTAGATGCATGAGATCGCATGGTGCCATTTCGAAGAAGGGCATGGGCATTGCCCCTAGTGCCCTGGGCAATATTCAGCCCTCAGTCAAAATCATAAAAACAGGTGATTTGGCATATCGGCACAATTGCTGTGTAGTGGGAGTGGGTTGTGTGCAAAGTGGCTGCTGCATTTACTACATCACAACAATAACACGCTTCCAAAAATATTTGATTGTAAACTGCATCAGGACATTTGGTGTGAAAAGTGCTGTACATAAATGTAAATCGATATCTTTTATACAAACTGAGAAGGTATACATAGAGCACAAAAACGATATTTTAAAAATATTGCATCAGTTGAAAAGTGACCGAATTGAACAAAGCTCAACATGAATTGTCATGAAAAGTGAATGAGGGAAGACAGTTGTCGGTAAGGGGGTGTGAAAGGCCTTCCCTTCATAAGTATCATCTGTAAGTGCCTGCTCTGAGTGGGAGGTGATGGTATTTGGGTTACTGTGCCTTGGTGATGTATGTTAATGTCTTGTTCATTACATTATCAAGGATTAAAGAAACAGGTGATGGATATTGTCTCTGAGCACATATAAATAGGGGATCCTTCCAAATTGGGCGCTACGGGGGCTCGGGTGCGTCATCACCATTTTGTTTTAATCACACTGCCCCACCAGGGGATGTTCCTTTATTGGGTTTTCAAAAGGAGCATTGGAATCGGGGATGGCTTGGACACTGGGTTGCGTGGGAGGAGAGCTCCGAGACTGAACAAGTCGTTAAACGCTCTCAATAAGGAACATCCCAGTGTCATTGTTTCGTCTTCACCAACCAACTTGGATCTATTAATAGTCCATTCTAACCCACAAGTAATGTCACCATTTTTTTCTCTGTCATCACTGTACTCTGTTCCCAAGCACAATTATCAATGTCACCCTTACAAGCATTCCATGCAGCGGAGCTTCGGCTATCCTACTGGATGGCACGGGTTTCTCATTGACCAATGCCAGAAATTCAGAGCAGGGCAATACCATAGTAAATCTCAGGTTTCAGGTCTCTCAAACTAGCAGCATGTTACAGAACTGCATAAGGACGGCAAGCTGGTTATAGAGAATACACCATGGGTGGATCCATGCCAGCTTGGACATCGGCATCGGGATGACCTCCGATGCTCTACCACCGAATCCATTGTGTCCCTACCCTTTAGAACAGGGGTGTCAAACTCAAATACACCGTGGGCCAAAATTAAAAAATCGGGACAAGTCGAGGGCCGGACTGGTTCAATGTTTTTTTGCAAAACTTATTGAAATGAACTTATTGAACCTGGAACTAATAAAGCTTAGGTTATTGCCTATAAAAACAACATTAAATATTAAATAAATGAAAAAATTAGTTGCATTTATTTCTTATTGCTTTATCTGGAGCTTTTCCAGAGTAATTTCTAATGAAAACATTTTTCCACAGGCCAACACTTTGCGATTCACACTATACCTGAATAAACTCGGCATCAGCCATATAATACGCCATAGGCGCTTCAATTGCTGGGGCCAGCTTTAATAGTAATTAGATATTATTAGGGCAGCACGGTGGCCTAGTGGTTAGCACAACTGCCTCACGGCGCTGAGGTCCCAGGTTCGATCCCGGCTCTGGGTCACTGTCCGTGTGGAGTTTGCACGTTCTCCCCGTGTCTGCGTGGGTTTCGCCCCCACAACCCAAAAATGTGCAGAGTAGGTGGATTGGCCACGCTAAATTGCCCCTTAATTGGAAAAAATAATTGGCTAATCTAAATTTTTTTTAAAAATTAAAATTAAAAAAAAAAGTAATTAGATATTATCTCGCGGGCCAAAGATAATTCCACCGCAGGCCAGATTTGGCCCGCGTGCCTTGAGTTTGACATATATGCTTTAGAAGGAGGCCCTGAAACTCTGTGCCACGTCTGTCAGTGCCTGTTCCTGGGTGGAAGGTGATGGGCTTGCAGTCATTCTACGGTAACTTTGTCCGGTACACATCTGCTGATGTCTGAAGAGATCAATCCGTGAGAGGCAGCTTCTGATCCCACCATGGTGACATTCAAATTCAATAAAATTCAGGAGTTAGAAGTCCAATGATGATCATTGTTGTAAAAACCCACACATGGAGCAACCCCCCCACCCCCCACCCCCACCCCCCACCCAGAGACAAAGGAAGACACATTGGTAACGTGGCCAATGATTATCAACCTGTAAATCTTTCCAGCAAACGTAAAAGCAGGGAGTCCTGGTCGGCCATGATTGATGGGGAGAGAGGGACTAGCGACCTGTGGTGGGGTGGGGGGGACTAGCTATGGATACAGACAAGGGCCTGAGTACACGTCTGCCTCATGCACCCGAGCTGTAAGAAGTGTCACCCTACCCTTAATGGGCCAGCTCTTTCTCAATTCTGCAGTCGGCGGTTCAAGACTATTCTTAGTCAACCGAACGATTTGTCTAATAAAATACTGCAAATCTGAAATAAAAAGGGGAAAATGCCTGGTAAACCCGGCAGGTTTGGTAGAATCTGCAGAGAGAGAAAGGGAGTTAACATTTCCCATCTAAGCGAGCCTTCTACAGGACTCAATTATGCAGAACCAGTCCTGTCGAAGGGGTCGCCACGACTCTGTGTCCCTCTCCATAGCTGCTGCTGAGTTTATCCAGCGTTTTCTCTATCAGAGCAGCAATTTGTCCAGTTAGTTCTGGCGATGAATGAGACTCCTCCATGCGGAATAGTTTTCCTTTGTGCTAGGGGTGACTGCGACCAGCGGAAGGGCCAATCCGCACCTGCCCTCCCCCAACTGATTCCCACTGGCTTAAATTTTACTCGGGCTCCTTAAAGTCGCACACGGTCAAATGCGGCCTCGACATCGGGGGGGCAGTTGCTCCCGCCTCGCATCCGGAATTCAGCTTTTTCTTCATTATTGAACCAAAGCTGTAGTGGGATCTGGAGCCAACGGATACTAACGGAACCCAAACTGAGCAGTTAAGTGACCCCCAAATGGTCCGTGTCTGACTTATCGCAGGTGGCGTACAATAAGAAGAGATTGCCCAATAACAGGTTTATCCGACTCGTCAAGTGGTCTCTTTGAGCGCTGGTGGGGGTGGGGGTGGGGGACAGTTTGCTTGCGAGTACAGGGGTGATGAACAATTTCAAACAACACCGGCTAAACCAACCCCGGATTTGGGCGGCACAGCGGCGCAGTGGTTAGCACTGCTGCCTCACGGAACCGAGGACCCATGCTCCATCTGTCCACTTTGCACATTCTCCCCCGTGTCCGCGTGGGTCCCACCCACAGAACCCACGCTAAATTGCCCCTTAATTGAAAAAAAAAAAATAATTGGGTACTTTAAATTTATAAAAACAATAATAATAATACCAACTCAACCTCGGATCTATGGGTCACCAGAGCCAGTCTTTTTCAAAAGCAAACTTCTTAGATTCAGAGAGATTGCACTCTGTTATAACGTGTAAGTTAAACCTGGAATCCATCAGCTTCTCCAACTCTTTGCAACCTTGAGGACTGAAACAATTTGCTTGTAATCTGTAAAAGACAGAACGAAGAAGACAGAAAAAAATGAAACAATTGTTCAACATGGACCGTGTGCAGAATTCTTTCAGGTTAACCGTGGATGAGGTGCCAGAACCAGATTGGTGAAGGAAGTGAGAGTGGAAATTGCCCATCATATCCACAATCCTCCTTAGACACAGGGGTGACGTCAGAGGGCTGGAGAATTGTAAACGTTACACCTTGGGGAGGCACGGTGGTTAGCACTGCTGCCTCACGGCGCCGAGGTCCCAGGTTCGATCCCGGCTCCGGGTCACTGTCCGTGTGGAGTTTGCACAGGAATCGAACCTGGGACCCTGGAGCTGTGAAGCCACAGTGTTAATCACTTGTGGTACTGTGTTATAGAACAGAGAACATACAGTGCAGAAAGAGGCAATTCGGCCCATCGAGTCTGCACCGACCCACTTAAGCCCTATCCCTGTAACCCAATGACCCCTCCTAACATTTTTGTTCCATGGAATTTACAGTGCAGAAGGAGGCCATTCGGCCCATCGAGTCTGCACCGGCTCTTGGAAAGAGCACCCTACCCAAGGTCAACACCTCCACCCTATCCCCATAACCCAGTAACCCCACCCAACACTAAGGGCAATTTATCATGGCCAATCCACCTAATCTGCATGTCTGGACTATGGGAGGAAACCGGAGCACCCGGAGGAAACCCACACACACACGGGGAGAACGTACAGACTCCGCACAGAATGTGACCCGACGGGGAATCGAACCGGGGACCCTGGCGCTGTGAAGCCGCAGTGCTAATCACTTGTGCTACCGTGTTTGTGTGTGCCTCACCCTCACAACCCAAAGATGTGCAGGATCAGTGGATTAGCCACGCTAAATTGCCCTTTAATCGGAAAATAAAAGAATTGGACATTAAAAAAAATTTTTTTTTGAAAAGTAAAGTACACCCTTGTTCAAAAAAAAAGGGGTAAAGATAAGTCCAGGAGCCAATCAGTCTCACCTTGGGGGTGGGAAGGTTCTAGAAATTATTGAATTCATAGTCATTTGGGCAAATGCGGGTTAATTAGGGAAAGCCAGCATGGATTTTTTTAAGGATAAATAATTTTGAACTACTTTGTTTTGGGTTTTCTGATGAAGCCTCAACTTTTTACAATTTATAAAAATGACCAGGATGGAGGGACTGAAGTATGGTTGCTAAAATGCATTTAGATGCAATTCAGAGGTTTACTAGACTAATACCAGGAATGACGAAGAGTCTTATGAGGAAAGGATGGAGAGGTGAGGTTTGTATCCGCTGGAGTTTCGAAGAGTAAGAGGCGACTTTTTCAAAATCTTTCAGATCCTGAGGGGTGTTGACAGAGTGGATGTGGAGAGGATGTTTCCTCTTGTGGGAGAATCTAGAACTAGGGGGTTACTTTTTTAACAATTTGGGCGGAGATGGGTCTTTGGACACTTGATCTTTCTGATTCATATTAATGGCGTAGATCCTGGTGCACAGGGCACAATTTCAAAACCTGTGAATGGCACGAAGCTCGGATATTGCGAACCCTGAGGAGGGTAGTTTAGCCCCTGAAATGAGCACAGGCAGGTTGGTGGAATGAGTTTGCAAGTGGCAGGTGAAGTTTAATGCAAGGAATTACTCATTTTCATAGAATTATAGAACTTACAGTACAGAAGGAGGCCATTCGGCCCTTGGAAAGAGCACCCTGCCTTTGCCCACACCTCCACCCTAACCCTGTAACTCAGTAACCCCATCTCTTTGGACACGAAGGGCAATTTAGCCTGGCCAACCTACCTGACCTGCACAACTTTGGACTGTGGGAGGAAAGCGGAGCAGCCGGAGGAAACCCACGCACACACGGGGAGGATGTGCAAACTCCGCACAGACAGTGACCCAAGCCGGGAATCGAACTGGGACCCTGGAGCAGTGAAGCAACAGTGCTAACCACTGTGCTACCCTGCCATCCCTTGGGAAATTCAGCGGAATTCTCCGTCGGCGGGATCCTCCAGTCTGCCGTTAGCGCCACCACGCCTGCGGGTTTCCCGACGCCGTGGGGTGGCCACAATGGGAAACCCCATTGGACGGCTGCAGGAACAGAGAATTCCGCTGCCGGCAGGGTCTCGCCGTGCCGGGAAACGGGGAATCCCGTCCACTGTGTCCCGTTCTCAGCACCACACTTCCGGGACAATGTTAAAACGTTAGAGAGGACGCAGAAAAGATTCATGAGCATGGTTACACCACACTTGGAATATTGTGTCCAGTTCTGGTCGCCTCATTATAGAAAGGATGTGGATGCTTTGGAGAGGGTGCAGAGGAGATTTACCAGGATGCTGCCTGGAATGGAGGGCATGTCTTATGAAGAAAGGTTGAGGGAGCGAGGGCTTTTCTCACTGGAGCAAAGGAGGAAGAGGGGTGACTTGATCGAGGTGTATAAGGTGATGAGAGACATGGATGGAGTGGCTAGCCAGAGACTTTTCCCCAGGGCGAAAATGGCTGTCACTGACATAATATACACCAGGATATCATGGTGCAGACACACACTGATGGACACACACAGGGACCAATCAACATGTACAAACACCGCAGCCAATCACCAGTTAGAATACACACACTATAAAGGCAGAGGGCCCCATGGTTCCCGCTCATTCTGGGTGCTGCCTCTGAGTGTAACAAGAACTCATCCAGCCCAGCACAGACTTACACCACGTGCTGAGAGAATCAACTGGTTCGGACATGGCTTAGGTCTCTAGTTTAAATTAGCATCATTTAGACCCACAATCATCGTGTGTTAGTGAGTTAGAAGTTAGTTAATAAAATTGAGTTGAACCTTCATCAGTGTTGGAAGTGTCTGTTCATCTCTCAAGTCTACACTGTGCTGCTGTGCAGGGAGACCTGGGTGTGCTAGTGCATGAGTCACAGAAAGTTGGTTTACAGGTGCAACAGGTCATTAAGAAGGCAAATGGCGGCGAAGGATTTTGCTACAGTGGAAGGACACGAGGCCCCCAAGCGTGGAGACCTCGATCAATGACATGGCAGGCTTCATTAAGCTTGAGCAGGTTAAATTCGCCCTGAGAGGATCGGTGCAAGGGTTCTTTAAACGGTGGCAACCTTTCCTCGACTTTCTGGCTCAACGATAGGGTACTGGGACAGTAGCAGCAGCAACCCGGGGGGGGGGGGGCGTTGATTATGTTGGCTTATTTTATTTAAATTTGATTTATTTAATTTTAATTTATGGTTAAGTTCTCTTGTTGGGGGGTGGGGGGAGTGTTATACATGTGATGTTACAGTATGGGGGGAATTGTGGGTGTTATGGGGCTGTTAGTTGCATATTACTGCTTTTTGCTATACTTGTTATATTTTTATATTTTCTGTAAAAAATTCCAATAAAAATTATTTTAAAAAAAAGAAGGCAAATGGAATGTTGTTCTTCATTGCTAGAGGGATGGAGTTTAAGACTAGGGAGGTTATGCTGCAATTGTATAAGGTGTTAGTGAGGCCACACCTGGAGTATTGTGTTCAGTTTTGGTCTCCTTACTTGAGAAAGGACGTACTGGCACTGGAGGGTGTGCAGAGGAGTTTACTAGGTTAATCCCAGACCTGAAGGGGTTGGATTACGAGGAGAGGTTGAGTAGACTGGGACTGTACTCGTTGGAATTTAGAAGGATGAGGGGGGATCTTATCGAAACATTTAAAATTATGATGGGAATAGATAGGATAGATGTGGGCAGGTTGTTTCCACTGGCGGGTGAAAGCAGAACTAGGGGGCATACCCTCAAAATAAGGGGAAGTAGATTTAGGACTGAGTTTAGGAGAAACTTCTTCACCCAAAGGGTTGTGAATCTATGGAATTCCTTGCCCAGTGAAGCAGTTGAGGCTCCTTCATTAAATGTTTTTAAGGTAAAGATAGTTTTTTGAAGAATAAAGGGATTAAGGGTTATGGTGTTCGGGCCGGAAAGTGGAGCTGAGTCCACAAAAGATCAGCCATGATCTCATTGAATGGCGGAGCAGGCTCGAGGGGCCAGATGGCCTACTGCTCCTAGTTCTTATGTTCTTATGTTATGTTCTTAGCGGTTAGGATGTTAGCCTGAGAGTGTGAGGGAGATAGATTCAATGATAGAATCATAGAATCCCTACAGTGCAGAAGGAGGCCATTTGGCCCATCAAGTCTGTACCGACCGTCTGAAAGAGCGCCCTACCCAGGCCCACACCCCCCACCTCATCCCCATACCCTTAACCTTTTACGCACCGAGGGGCAATTTAGCATGGCCAATCCACTTAACCTGCACATCTTTGGACTGTGGGAGGAAACCGGAGCACCCGGAGGAAACCCACGCAGACGCGAGGAGAACGTGCAGACTCCGCACAGTCAGTCACCCAAGGTCGGAATGGAACCCGGGTCCCTGACGCTGTGAGGCAGCAGTGCTAACCACTGTGCCGCCACACCGCCTATCCGGCTTTGAAAAGGGAATTGGGTCATTATCCAAAAAGAAAAAAAACTTGCAGAGTTATGGGGAAAAGTTACAGGAGCCACACGAGGTGAGTTGCTCCTCCAGAGGGTCAGAATGATACAATGGGCCGAATGGCCCCCATTCTTTGCTCCAACTGTTCCATGATTCTATAATATGTATTATCCATGTCGGTGTGATCAAAACTATTTAGGTTATCAAATAAAAACAGAATATATTGGAAAAACCTAAATTGGTCTGGCAGCATCGATAGAGAGGGGAATAGGAGTTAACGTTTTGAGCCTGTCCGACTCTCCTTGTGGGGGGAAATCCAGCTTCCAGGTGGAGAGAGGGGGAAGGAATGAGAGAGAAAAATCAGAGAGAGGGGATGGCAGATGGAGAGCAAAAGGGGAGTGAAAAGAAGGGGGAGAGAGGGAGCGAGAGAAAGGGAAAGACTCACACAGAGACACACAGGAAGAGTGAGGGTACAGAGAGAGAGAGAGAGAGACAGAGATGGAGAGAGAGAGCCAGGAGAGAGAGGCAAACAGAGAGAGAGGGAGAGACAAGAAGGGCAAAAAGTCAGAGAGAGGCACACTGGGAGAGTGAGGAGAGTGAGGAGAGTGACAGCTAGGTGGAGACAGAGTGCGAGAGAGAGGGGGAAACAGATAGAGTAGGACAACGAGGAGAAGGGAGGAATAGAAAGGGGAAATATTCAGCACACAGAGAGAGTGAGGAGAGAGACAGACAGACAGAGAGGTGGAGAGGGGAAGACAAGGAGAGACAGAGAGAAAGAGAGAGACACAGGGAGCGCGAGGAGAGAGAGAGATGCAGAGGGGTGGAGGGGGAGAGACAGACAGAGAGGTGGAAAGGGACAGACGGACAGAGAGGTTGAGACAGACAGACAATGAGAGACAGAGACAGAGGGACAGAAAGAAGATAGATTCTGAGAGAAGCACACAGGGAGCATGAGGAGAGAGAGAGGAGGAGAGAGAAGAACACACATTGACGTGCTTGTTAGGTAATTTGGACATTCTGAATTCTCCCTCAGTATACCCACGAGAGTGTGGCGACTAGGGGCTTTTCACAGTAACTTAATTGCAGTGCTAATGTAACCCTACTTGTGACAATAATAAAGATTAATTAATCGAGGCAGCGTTTCACACAGCTTGCGTTTGATAAATGAAATACAAAGTAGAAAACAATCCAAACTCTTACACAATCTCCTCCAGATTGGCACAGTGCAGAACAAGATGGTGGAAGTGCGCCAGAGAATTGTCCGTAAATCCATTAAAGGAAAGGTCCAGGTACTTCAGCGTGTTCTTCACACAAAGAGAGGAAACTAGGTCCTCACAACACTCGTCTGTCAGATAATTTCTCTTCAGGCTATTCGACAACAGAAGAGAGAGAGAGAGAGAGAGAGAAAGACAGATACAAAGGTGACAAAATGACAGCGGCCAAGGGAGTCAGAGATGGATGAGGAGAGAGGGAAGGAATGAGAGAGAAAAAAAAATAGAGAGGGGGATGACAGACCGAGAGAGAGCGAGAGAGAGACGCAGGGAGGGTGTGGAATAAGGGCAGACAGAGAGAGACAGAGAGGAGAAAGCAGGAAAACAAATTCAGACAGGGATATCGCAGGAAGAGTGAAGAGAGAAGGTGGAAGACAGAGAGAGAGAGGTGGTGAGAGAGAGGCAACGAAAGAGGTGGAAAGGGGAAAGTTTCAGTGAGGTAGGGGAGAGAGGGGGGGAAAGAGAAATGGAAAGAAAGAGGAAGAGCCAGGGGGAGGGAGAGAGGAGGGAAGCAGGAGAGAGAGCAGGAAGAGAGAGCAGGAAGAGAGGGTGAGGGGGGAAGAGAGGGCGAGGGGGAAAGAGAGGGGAAGAGAGGGAGGAGGGGGTAGAGAGAATGGGAGAGAGAGCAGGGAGAGAGAGGGGGAAAGAGAGGGGAATAGGGAAGAAAGAGGAGAGGGAGATGGAGAGAGAGCGGGGAGAGAGCAGGAAGAGAGGGAGAGAGGAGAGGGGGAGGTGAGGGAGGAGGAGAGAGGAGAGGGAGGAGAGAGAGGGGAGGAGAAAGAGGGGGAGTGAAATGGGGAAAGAGAGAGAGGGGGAGAGAGAGGAAGATAAAGAGGCGGAGACAGAGAGTACGACAGAAAAAGAAAGGTGAAGAGAGAGAGCCAGCAAGAAGAGAGAGAGAGAGAGAGAGAGAGGCAGAAAGAAATGGAAAATAGACAAAGCAAGTTAGATAGATGGAAAGAGGGGGGTTGTGGTGGGAGAAAAGACAGCCAGGGCAAAGGAGAAATAGGGAGAGACACAGAGAGAGATTGAGCAAGAAAGACAACAAGAAAGATAGAGAAATAGAAAGTGAAATGAAGAGAGAGACCAGAGATAGAGTGCGAGAAAAAGAGAAAAAGGGAGGATAGAGAAATTGATAGAGAGAAATAGAGACAGGTAGATAAATAGAGAGGTAGGGAGAGAAATAGAGTCAGAAAGATCAGGAGAAACAGAAAAAGGCATGAAGGACAAAAGATAAAAAATGTGAGGCAGCCACAATTGCAGAAGCAGTTTGAGAACATCGTGAGATATACAATTTCCAGGATTAATAAAGGGGAACGAGAGAGAGGGAAATAAAAAAGAGAAAGATTGAGGGAGGGTTACACAGCAATAAACAAGGAGATTACTCACAAACAATGTCAGAATTAAAACATTCTACAACCAAATTATTAATTATAAGTTTTACACCTTTTGACATCTTTCTGAAACCCAGTGTATCATCAAACACAGTTTGAATGTAATATTTTATCAACTTACATTCCATGGCTAAAAATTTATGCTAACAATTCTTCTCAAAAGTCAATCTGTAAAATAAACAATTTTGTTTAATACAGAGAACATGTGACACACTGGGATCTGGGTGTTTGAAGAAACTGGGATCTGGGTGTTTGTGGAAACATGCAACGCACTGGGATCTGGGTGTTTGTAGAAACATGCGACACACTGGGATCTGGGTGATTGTAGAAACATGCGACACACTGGGATCTGGGTGTTTGTAGAAACATGCGACGCACTGGGATCTGGGTGTATGTAGAAACATGCGACACACTGGGTACTGGGTGACTGTAGAAACATGCGACACACTGGGATCTGGGTGTTTGTAGAAACATGCGACGCACTGGGATCTGGGTGTTTGTAGAAACATGCGACGCACTGGGATCTGGCTGATTGTAGAAACATGTGACGCACTGGGATCTGGGTGTTTATAGAAACACATGACGCACTGGGATCTGGGTGATTGTGGAAACATGCGAAGCAATGGGATCTGGGTGACTGTGGAAACATGTGACGCACTGGGATCTGGGTGTTTGTGGAAACATGCGACGCACTGGGATCTGGGTGTTTGTAGAAACACGCGACACACTGGGATCTGGGTGTTTGTAGATATACGCGACGCACTGGGATCTGGGTGTTTGTAGTAACATGCGACACACTGGGATCTGGGTGTTTATAGAAACATGTGACACACTAGGATCTGGGTGTTTGTAGAAACATGCGACGCACTGGGATCTGGGTGTTTGTAGAAACATGCGACACACTGGGATCTGGGTGTTTATAGAAACATGTGACACACTGGGATCTGGGTGTTTGAAGAAACTGGGATCTGGGTGTTTGTAGAAACATGCGACACACTGGGATCTGGGTGTTTGTAGAAACATGCAACACACTGGGATCTGGGTGTTTATAGAAACATGTGACACACTGGGATCTGGGTGATTGTAGAAACATGCGACGCACTGGGATCTGAGTGATTGTGGAAACATGCAACGCACTGGGATCTGAGTGATTGTAGAAACATGTGACACACTAGGATCTGGGTGACTGTAGAAACATGCAACACACTGGGATCTGGGTAATTGTGGAAACATGCGACGCACTGGGATCTGGGTGTTTGTAGAAACATGCGACGCACTGGGATCTGGGTGACTGTGGAAACATGCAACGCACTGGGATCTGGGTGATTGTGGAAACATGCGACACACTGGGATCTAGCTGATTGTAGAAACATGTGACGCACTGGGATCTGGGTGTTTATAGAAACACATGACGCACTGGGATCTGGGTGATTGTGGAAACATGCGAAGCAATGGGATCTGGGTGACTGTGGAAACATGTGACGCACTGGGATCTGGGTGTTTGTGGAAACATGCGACGCACTGGGATCTGGGTGTTTGTAGAAACACGCGACACACTGGGATCTGGGTGTTTGTAGATATACGCGACGCACTGGGATCTGGGTGTTTGTAGTAACATGCGACACACTGGGATCTGGGTGTTTATAGAAACATGTGACACACTAGGATCTGGGTGTTTGTAGAAACATGCGACGCACTGGGATCTGGGTGTTTGTAGAAACATGCGACACACTGGGATCTGGGTGTTTATAGAAACATGTGACACACTGGGATCTGGGTGTTTGAAGAAACTGGGATCTGGGTGTTTGTAGAAACATGCGACACACTGGGATCTGGGTGTTTGTAGAAACATGCGACACACTGGGATCTGGGTGTTTATAGAAACATGTGACACACTGGGATCTGGGTGATTGTAGAAACATGCGACGCACTGGGATCTGAGTGATTGTGGAAACATGCAACGCACTGGGATCTGAGTGATTGTAGAAACATGTGACACACTAGGATCTGGGTGACTGTAGAAACATGCAACACACTGGGATCTGGGTAATTGTGGAAACATGCGACGCACTGGGATCTGGGTGTTTGTAGAAACATGCGACGCACTGGGATCTGGGTGACTGTGGAAACATGCAACGCACTGGGATCTGGGTGATTGTGGAAACATGCGACACACTGGGATCTGGGTGACTGTGGAAACATGCAACACACTGGGATCTGGGTGACTGTGGAAACATGCGACACACTGGGATCTGGGTGTTTGTAGAAACATGCGACGCACTGGGATCTGGGTGATTGTAGAAACGTGCAACGCACTGGGATCTGGGTGTTTGTAGAAACATGCGACGCACTGGGATCTGGGTGTTTGTAGAAACATGCGACGCACTGGGATCTGGGTGATTGTAGAAACATGCGACGCACTGGGATCTGGGTGTTTGTAGAAACATGCGACGCACTGGGATCTGGGTGATTGTAGAAACATGTGACGCACTGGGATCTGGGTGTTTGTAGAAACATGCGACACACTGGGATCTGGGTGTTTGTAGAAACATGCGACGCACTGGGATCTGGGTGTTTGTAGAAACATGCGACACACTGGGATCTGGGTGTTTGTAGAAACATGCGACGCACTGGGATCTGGGTGTTTGTAGAAACATGCGACGCACTGGGATCTGGGTGATTGTAGAAACATGCGGCGCACTGGGATCTGGGTGTTTGTAGAAACATGCGACGCACTGGGATCTGGGTGATTGTAGAAACATGCGACGCACTGGGATCTGGGTGTTTGTAGAAACATGTGACACACTGGGATCTGGGTGATTGTGGAAACATGCGAAGCAATGGGATCTGGGTGACTGTGGAAACATGCGACACACTGGGATCTGGGTGTTTGTAGAAACATGTGACACACTGGGATCTGGGTGTTTGTAGAAACATGCGACGCACTGGGATCTGGGTGTTTGTAGAAACATGCGACACACTGGGATCTGGGTGTTTGTAGAAACACGCGACACACTGGGATCTGGGTGTTTTTAGAAACATGCGACACACTGGGATCTGGGTGTTTGTAGAAACATGCGATGCACTGGGATCTGGGTGTTTGTAGAAACATGTGACGCACTGGCATCTGGGTGTTTGTAGAAACATGCGACGCACTGGGATCTGGGTGTTTGTAGAAACACGCGACACACTGGGATCTGGGTGTTTGTAGAAACATGTGACACACTAGGATCTGGGTGTTTGTAGAAACATGCGACGCACTGGGATCTGGGTGTTTGTAGAAACACGCGACACACTGGGATCTGGGTGTTTGTAGAAACATGCGACGCACTGGGATCTGGGTGATTGTAGAAACATGCAACGCACTGGGATCTGGGTGTTTGTAGAAACATGCGATGCACTGGGATCTGGGTGTTTGTAGAAACATGCGATGCACTGGGATCTGGGTGATTGTAGAAACATGCAACGCACTGGTATCTGGGTGATTGTAGAAACATGCGACGCACTGGGATCTGGGTGTTTGTAGATATACGCGACACACTGGGATCTGGGTGATTGTAGAAACATGTGACGCATTGGGATCTGGTGGATTGTGGAAACATGCGACGCACTGGGATCTGGGTGATTGTGGAAACATGTGACACACTGGTATCTGGGTGATTGTAGAAACATGCGACGCTCTGGGATCTGGGTGTTTGTAGAAACATGCGACGCAATGGGATCTGGGTGACTGTAGAAACATGCGACACACTGGGATCTGGGTGTTTGTAGAAACATGCAACGCAATGGGATCTGGGTGTTTGTAGAAATACGCGGCGCACTGGGATCTGGGTGTTTGTAGTAACATTCGACACACTCGGATCTGGGTGTTTGTAGAAACATGCGGCGCACTGGGATCTGGGTGATTGTAGAAACATGCGACGCACTGGGATCTGGGTGTTTGTAGAAACATGCAATGCACTGGGATCTGGGTGATTGTAGAAACATGCAACGCACTGGGATCTGGGTGTTTGTAGAAACATGCGACGCACTGGGATCTGGGTGTTTGTAGAAACATGCAACGCACTGGGATCTGGGTGATTGTAGAAACATGCGACGCACTGGGATCTGGTGGATTGTGGAAACATGCGACGCACTGGGATCTGGGTGTTTGTGGAAACATGCGACACACTGGGATCTGGGTGTTTGTAGAAACATGCAACACACTGGGATCTGGGTGTTTGTGGAAACATGCGGCGCACTGGGATCTGGGTGATTGTAGAAACATGCAACGCACTGGGATCTGGGTGTTTGTAGAAACACGCGACACACTGGGATCTGGGTGATTGTAGAAACATGTGACACACTGGGATCTGGGTGTTTGTAGTAACATGCGACACACTGGGATCTGGGTGTTTGTGGAAACATGTGACACACTGGGATCTGGGTGATTGTGGAAACATGCGACACACTGGGATCTGGGTGATTGTAGAAACATGCGACACACTGGTATCTGGGTGATTGTAGAAACATGCGACACACTGGGATCTGGGTGATTGTGGAAACATGCGACACACTGGGATCTGGGTGATTGTAGAAACATGCGACACACTGGGATCTGGGTGTTTGTAGAAACATGCGACGCACTGGGATCTGGGTGTTTGTGGAAACATGCGACACACTGGGATCTGGGTGTTTGTAGAAACATGCGACGCACTGGGATATGGGTGATTGTGGAAACATGCGACGCACTGGGATCTGGGTGATTGTAGAAACATGCGACGCACTGGGATCTGGGTGATTGTAGAAACATGTGACACACTGGGATCTGGGTGTTTGTAGAAACTGGGATCTGGGTGTTTGTAGAAACATGCGACACACTGGGATCTGGGTGATTGTAGAAACATGCGATGCACTGGGATCTGGGTGACTGTAGAAACATGCGACGCACTGGGATCTGGGTGATTGTAGAAACATGCAACGCACTGGGATCTGGGTGTTTGTAGAAACACGCGACACACTGGGATCTGGGTGATTGTAGAAACATGTGACACACTGGGATCTGGGTGTTTGTAGAAACATGCGACGCACTGGGATCTGGGTGATTGTAGAAACATGCGACGCACTGGGATCTGGGTGTTTGTAGAACCATGCGACATACTGGGATCTGGGTGTTTGTAGAACCATGCGACATACTGGGATCTGGGTGATTGTAGAAACATGCGACACACTGGAATCTGGGTGTTTGTAGAAACATGCGACGCAATGGGATCTGGGTGATTGTAGAAACATGTGACACACTGGGAACTGGGTGATTGTAGAAACATGCGACGCACTGGGATCTGGGTGTTTGTAGAAACATGCGACGCACTGGGATCTGGGTGTTTGTAGAAACATGCGACGCAATGGGATCTGGGTGATTGTAGAAACATGTGACACACTGGGATCTGGGTGTTTGTAGAAACATGCGACACACTGGGATCTGGGTGTTTGTAGAAACATGCGACGCACTGGGTACTGGGTGTTTGTAGATATACGCGACGCACTGGGATCTGGGTGTTTGTAGTAACATGCGACACACTGGGATCTGGGTGATTGTAGAAACATGCGACGCACTGGGATCTGGGTGTTTGTAGAAACATGCGGTGCATTGGGATCTGGTGATTGTGGAAACATGTGACGCACTGGGATCTGGTGATTGTGGAAACATGTGACACACAAAAGGAAGTTGGATGGGAAGTTGAAGGGAACAAAGTTGTTGGGTTACAGGAATTGAGTGGGGGGGAGGCATGTGGTAGGGGTGAGATTGACTAGATTGCTCCGTGGGGAACAAGCATGCTCTCGGTGTGCCGAATATCCTCTATTAGTGCTGTAAATAACTCTGCAACTTTATTTTGTATTGCTTCCGCCCATTCTCCCGACCAAAATGTATCACTTCTAAAAGCAGACCAAGGCAGGCCAGCAGCACGGTTCAATTCCCGTACCAGCCTCCCCGAACAGGTGCCAGAATGTGGCGACTAGGGGCTTTTCGCAGTAACTTCATTGAAGTCTACTCATGACAATAAGTGATTTTCATTTCATTCATACTTCCCTGAGTTAAGCTCCATCTCTCACATGTCTGTCCATTTCATAAGTCTATATCAGCTCGATATCTGCTCCTATACTATTCATTGTTCTCTACATTTCTGAGCTTTGTGTCATCTGCAAACAGTGAAATTATCAGCTTATCCAAATCCAGGTCATTAATATACATGAAGCTCCTAAGACTGACCCTAATACCTACAAACGATAGTGTTATCGAGATGCTCGGATAGTTTGGGGTGAAACAAAAACAGGCTAATTCCACCTTTCTGTCTGTTATATTCGCTGCTCCCAGGACGGTCATCTGGACATTGGGGAGACAAAGCCCATTCTCCCGGCCAAAATGTATCTCTTTTAAAAGCAGACCAAGGCAGGCCAGCAGCACGGTTCAATTCCCGTACCAGCCTCCCCGAACAGGCGCCGGAATGTGGCGACTAGGGGCTTTTCACAGTAACTTCATTGAAGCCTACTTGTGACAATAAGCCATTTTCATTTCATTTCATTTCATTTCATTCATAGAGTCATTGCAGAATGCCTTGGCTCAGCCCGAAAGCAGGACCCCAACCTTGCTGTGGCTTGCCATTTTAACTCAGCACCTCGCTCCCGTGCCCACATGTCCGCCCTTGGCCTGCTCCGGTGCTCCAGCGAAGCCCAACGCAATCTGGGGGAGCAGACTCTCATCTCCCGTTTAGACACAATGCAACCCTCAGGACTCACGTTGAGTTCGACAGCTTTAGACTGTGACCAATCTCCTCCATCTTAAACCCCCCTTTTGAAGAATATTCCATACATGTGTTGCCTCAATGCAACAACCCCCCCCCCCCCCCCTCCCTTACACACCAGGTCTTCTGCTCTTAAAGATGCAACTTTTTGTTGCAGCTTCTACAGCTCAAACACATTCTGATGAAGAGTCAAAGGACTCAAAACATTTCAACGCCAACAGATGTTGGCAGATCTTCTGAGTTTTCCTAGCGTCCACTCTTAGCAATTTACCTGAGCGTTTCCATTCCAGTATCTCGAACTTTGAAGGCCCAGCAAAGGCATTTTACACCCAGGTCTCCAAGAACATTGAAGTTGAGATGAAGTTCGTTTATTGTTCTCAGTTCGATCAGAAGGGACGCCAGATCCAGGCAACAACTGGCAGAAAGGTCACTCAAGCAAACCCTATGATAAATGGACGTCAGACAACGGTCAATTGTTTTATTTTATAAAGAATCTCAACAAAAAGTGAGCCATGAATGCTGGAATCTGGAACAAGAACAGAGGATGGTGGGAAAACTCAGTAGTTCCATAGAATTCCTACAGTGCAGAAGGAGGCCATTCGGCCTATCATCTCTGTGCCGTCCCTCTGAAATAGAGCACCCCACCCAGGCCCACTCCCCGCCCTATCCCCGTAACCACATAACCCCACCTAACCTGCACATCTTTGGACACCAAGGGGCAATTTAACATGACCAATCCACCGAACTGGCACATCTTTGGACTGTGGGAGGAAACCGGAGCACCCGGAGGAAACCCACGCACACACGGGGATGAACGCGCAAACTCCACACAGTCAGCCAAGGCCGGAATTGAACCCGGGTCCCTGGCACGGTGAGGCAGCAGTGCTAACCACTGTGTCACCATGTCGCCTGTGTTCAATACAAAGTGATTGGTTACTGCACGATACTGGCTACGAGAGTAGAGTGATCCTGGAATAAATACTGCAGATGCTGAAAACCTGTCATAAAAGCTGAAAATGCAGGTAAAACCTCAGCAGGTCTGGCAGCATCTGAGGAGAGACAAAGAGTGTTAACGTTTCGCGTCCGTACGACTGCAGAAGTCTGAAGAAAAGTCACACAGGCTCGAAACGTTAACTCTGTTTCTCTCTACACGGTTGCTGGCAGACCTGCTGTGTATATCCAGAATTTTCTGTTTCCGTTTTATATTAGAGGTCATCCTTCTTTCGGAGTCAGAAGGTCAAAAGTTAAAAATGCCAATTTGCCTGTTAAATTGCAAAATTGTTCCCTGTACACCAAATTCCTCATCAGTGTCGACGTCGTTAGAGCGGATCAGGGTGGCATATTGGTTAGCACTGCCGCCTCCGTGCCAGGGACCCGGGGTTCGATTCCGGCCTCAGGTGACTGTGTGGGGTTTCCCAGTGGGTTTCCTCCGGGTGCTCCGGTTTCTTTCCGCAGTCCATAGATGTGCAGGTTTGATGGGGTTACGGGGATAGGGCGGGGAGTGGGACTCTTTCGGAGGGTAGGTGGGGACCCGATGGGTCGAATGGCCTCCTACTGCACTGTAAAGATTCTATGGATTACAAGCATACACCTCCGGACCCAAAGACATCTATTTCGGTCGGCATTTATGTACTGAGGCTCAAGTGAATGATCAGTAAATGCCCATCACCTTTGCACAATTAAACATAATTAATTTACAATGAGCCAAATGGCTTTCTTCCAAGGTGTGACATTCAATGAAGCTATTCATCTTATGATGAATGTAGAAGACCACATGTGGGAACACCGTAACAGTCGGTTTATAGAAAAGGTTACCATAGTTCCATCTTCAGTTTCAGATTGTAAAGAACAGCTTTTCCAGGAGGGAAGTGAATTGTCTCACTGTGCGCACATTTAAAAAATTCATTGATGGGATGTGGGCGTTGCTGGCTGGGCCAGCATTCGTTCCTCACCAACAATTGCCCTTGAACCGAGTGGCTTGCTGGGCCATTTCACAGGGCATTTAAGAATCAACTGTGGACCTGGAGTCACATGTAGGCCAGACCAGGTAAGGATGGAAGATTTCCTTCCCTGAAGGACATTAGTACTGAGGAGAGATTGAGTTCGGTTAGGATTATATTGGCTGGAGTAAGGGCAGCACGGTGGCCTAGTGGTTAGCACAACCGCCTCACGGCGCTGAGGTCCCAGGTTCGATCCCGGCTCTGGGTCACTGTCCGTGTGGAGTTTGCACGTTCTCCCCATGTCTGCGTGGGTTTCGCCCCCACAACCCAAAAATGTGCAGAGTAGGTGGATTGGCCACGCTAAATTGCCCTTAATTGGAAAAAATAATTGGCTAATCTAAATTTATTAAAAAAAAAATATTGGCTGGAGTTCAGAAGAAGCAGCGGCTGGTTTAGCACACTGGGCTAAATAGCTGGCTTTTAAAGCAGACCAAGGCAGGCCAGCAGCACGGTTCAATTCCCGTACCAGCCTCCCCGAACAGGCGCCGGAATGTGGTGACTAGGGGCTTTTCACAGTAACTTCATACTTGTGACAATAAAAGATTATTATTATTACATCTCTTCACAATAAATATTAATGATTTGACGGAGGGAACAGAGTGGCTACATTGCCGGATGATACAAAGGTGGGCGGGAATGCAGGTTGTAAGGATGATATAAATAGTTTGCAGAGAGACATTGACTGGTTAAGCGAGTGGGCAGAAAGTTGACAAATGGAATTCAATGTGAGATTATTCATTCTGGAAGGAAGAATGAGAAAGCAAATAATTATTTAAATGCTGGCATTTGGGTGCAGGAGGTAATAGGGAAGGCAAATGGAAGGCTGACTTTTATTTCAAGGGGGCTGGAGTATAAAAGTAAAGAGATGGTGCTGCAATTGTACAGTGCACAAGTGAGAATACTGGGTACAGTTAATAATAATAATAATAACCTTTTATTGTCACAAGTATGAAGTTACTGTGAAAAGCCCCTAGTCGGCACATTCCGGCGCCTATTCGGGTAAGCTGGCACGGGAATTGAACCCACGCCGCTGGCCTTGCTCTGCATCACAAACCAGCTGTCTAGCCCACTGTGATATATTGGCCGGGATTCTCCCTTCTGGGAAATAAGTCCTCACGCCAGCGGGAGAACCGGTGCCAACCACTCCGGCGTCAACAGCCATCTGTGGACCTGGAGTCACATGTAGGTGGATGGCGGAGGGGTTGGCACATCTCCAGCCGGCGTCGAAGGGATGGCGCGAGTTTGCACATACGGCAAAGGGCCGGCGTGATCTCACGCGTGCGCTGAACCGGCTGGCGTGGTTCCGCACCTGCCCAGACCGCCGGCGTATTTTGCCACATGCTCTTCTCCGCGTCGGTCATGCTGGAGCCCGACAGGGGCCGGTGCGGAAGGAAGAAGTGCCCCCGTGGAACAGGCCCGCCCGCAGATCGGTGGGCCCCGATTGCGGGCCAGACCTCCGTGGTCTGTACCCCCCCAGGGTCGGATCTCCCCCCCCCTCCCCAAAGGACTACCCCAGCCGACACCTGCCAGGTCCTGTCGGTTAGTGAATTGAGTGATTCACGCCAACGGGACTGGCCAAAAATGGACGGCCGCTCAACCCATCAGGGCCCAGAGAATCGCCGAGGTGGGGGGGGGGGGGGCGCTGCCAACGGCCCGCGACCAGCATGGCGTGATTCCCGTCCCCGCCCGAAAAATGCCGCCGGAGAATACGGCAGCCGGCGTCGGGGTGCAATTCCCCCCCCCCCCCCCCCCCCCCCCAGGGATTCTCCAACCTGGCAAGGGAATCTCATAGAAACCTATAAAATTCTAACAGGACTCGACAGGGTAGATGCAGGAAGGACGTTCCCGATGGTGGGGTGTCCAGAACAAGGGGTCACTATCTAAGGATCCGGGATAGACCATTTAGGACAGAGATGAGGAGAAATTTCTTCACCCAGAGAGTGGTGAGTCTGTGGCATTCGCTACCACAGAACGCAGTTGAGGCCAAAGCATTGTACGTTTTCAAGAAGCAGTTAGATACAGCATTTGGGCTAAAAAGATCAAAGGATGGAGGTGGGGGGGGGGGAGGCGGGATCAGGTTACTAAATTGGATGATCATCCATGATCATATTGAATGGTTGCGCAGACTCAAAGGGCCGAATGGCCCACTCCTGCTCCTATGTTTGGTGAACCAGCTGAGCCTTTACAACAATCGACAATGGTTTCACGGTCATCATTAGACTTTTAATTCTGGATTTTTATTGAATCCATCTGCCGTGGTGAGATTGGAACTTGGCTCCCCAGAGCATTACCCTGGGTCTCTGGATTACTAGTCCAGTGACAACACCACTAGCCGCTGCCTTGTCAGTCATCCATTGGAATTTGCAAAATAATTCTGACGGATGCTCACCTGAGACACTGCATTTTGGAATTTTTGGGTTTTGGCACTTGACACAGAAGCGCGACACCTGAATCAGTTATTCTATTGGCACCGATATCCAGGTCCAACAATCCCGAGTTCTCCTTGACAGCAAATGCCAATTCTTCGCAGCAATCATACGTCAGACTGTTATGTCGCAAACTAGGAGAATGGTTCGAAGAGACAGGGGTCATTCAAATGGACTAATATTCTTGATAAATCTATCAACAATGCTGGTGCATGGGGCGAATTAGCACTTTACTAATCCCGTCTCACGCAGCCTGAAGCTTTTTAAGTTATTTTTCATGAGGCACAATGGAAATAAATTTGAATTTCGCAGTAGAGGTTTAAACCATTCCCCCCCCCCCCCCCCCCCCCACCTCCCAGTATAGAGGCAAAGGAAGGGAGGAGGGGTGAGAAGTTGAAAGGGAAGATCTGCACAGGGTGAAAGACAGGAGAGATTATGTGCAAAGAGAGATTATGGAGTAAGCCACACAGGAACGATAGTGCAATATCAACTGTGATGAATATTAGAATTTCAGACATATGTACGGGTTAAAAGGCTTGGTTAGGGTATGTATCTGACTGCTGCAGCAATGTTTTTTTTTAAATCCTGGTTTGAAAGACAGCTAGACTTTGGGGCTACTGAGGTGCAATTAAAGCATCGTAAAAGTAAGATCATAATTAATTCCAGCCATGGATATTGTTGCACCACATGCAGTTGCAACATGATTGGCACGTCATCAGCCGGCCCACCCACGATACTCTGCCCCCGATGGGCCGAGTTCCCGATAGCGTGACAAAGTGCAAACTGCACACAGACAGTCAACTGAGGCTGGAATCGAAACTGGGTCCCTGGCGCTGTGAGGCAGCAGTGCCGACCACTGTGCCACCCTTTTTTAAATTCTAATTCCCATCTTCAATCAGTTTAAAATAAACCAGTATGGAGTTTCACCCCGCGCCTCCTGGAATTATTACATTGGCGACGAGGATCAAGCGCAGGAATATACGTAGTCTTTTCGAAACTCCCTCTGACAAATCCGGTAAGAAACAAAGCAAAATGAAAAAACCTGGAAATGCTCTTGTTTGGGAAGTTCGAGCCTTATGACGTTGCCTTGGAGGACTGGCCCCTGTATGCCGAACACGTGCTACTTCTTCCAAACCGACGGCATAGACGGGGATGACAGACATAAAGTCGTCTTTTTGAAAGCATGCAGAACCCCCATGTTCAGGATTATTAAGAGTTATTATTCTTTATCGAAGCAACCTGCCGCCCCAACAGTAAAACGTTCAACGAGCTGGTGGAGCTAGTAACGAACCATTAGAGGGACTTTAGAGGGGTTTCACAGGACGGCGCAACATCGAGGGCCGAAGGGCCTGTACTGCGCTGAAATGTTCTATCACGACCCAAAGCTGTTTGTAATCCTCCAGCGGTGCCAATTCAACGCGGCTGGGAGGACCACTGGGGAACCCGTGATGGAATTCCTGGCTCAATTCAGGAATTGGCTGAGTGGCCCATCCCGGACTGAGATTCTACACGACCGGCTAGAGTGCGGGATCAATATCAATGCGTCACAAAAATAATTGTTGGAAGAATCCGCCCTAAACCTCAAAAAGGGCAATAGAATTAGCACTATCCTTGTCGAACACTGAGAACGGGGTCCAAGAACTACAAAGGATGATGGTTCTCAGGCTGGGGGCTACCGGGGTGGAGGGGGGGGTGGGTGGGTGGAGGACCTTCATACGGAAAAGCCGTATGGAAACTTAAATCTTTCCTAGGCCTCCTCTTGTATAATGGGAAATTTATTGTCAGCCCTGCACACACTGCTAAAAAAACACCAGAAGTGGTCAAGGCAGGCGCCGCAGAATGAAGCCTTCGCATTGGTGAAGCAGCAGTTACTATCCTCAATAATCCTGATTTATAGGGCAGCACGGTGGCCTAGTGGTTAGCACAACCGCCTCACGGCGCTGAGGTCCCAGGTTCGATCCCGGCTCTGGGTCACTGTCCGTGTGGAGTTTGCACATTCTCCCCGTGTCTGCGTGGGTTTCGCCCCCACAATGTGCAGAGTAGGTGGATTGGCCACGCTAAATTGCCCCTTAATTGGAAAAATAATTGGGTAACCTAAATTTTTTTTTTTAAATTCTGATTTATTACGACCCCAAGAGTGAACTGCACGGTAGCACAGTGGGTAGCACTATCGTTTCACAGCTCCAGGTTCGATTCCTCAATAATTCTGATTTATAGGGCAGCACTGTGGCCTAGTGGTTAGCACAACCGCCTCATGGCGCTGAGGTCCCAGGTTCGATCCCGGCTCTGGGTCACTGTCCGTGTGGAGTTTGCACATTCTTCCCGTGTCTGCGTGGGTTTCGCCCCCACAATGTGCAGAGTAGGTGGATTGGCCACGCTAAATTGCCCCTTAATTGGAAAAATAATTGGGTAATCTAAATTTTTTTTTTTTAATTCTGATTTATTACGACCCCAAGAGAGAACTGCACGGTAGCACAGTGGGTAGCACTATCGTTTCACAGCTCCAGGTTCGATTCCCAGCTTGGGTCACTGCCTGCTAACAGTGGGGAAGAAGCTGTTTTTGAGTCTGTTCGTGTGTGTTCTCAGGCTTCTGTATCTCCTGCCCGCATTCCGACAAATCTCTGCGATAAGTGTGAGGTCATGCATTTTGGACGGAAAAATGGGAAGGTAATTTATAATTTAAATGGGAGAGACTTTGGGGTGCTCTGATGCAGAGGGACCTGGGTGTCCTCGTGCATGTCACAGAAAACAAGCAGGTGCAGCAAATAGGGGCAGCACGGTAGCATTGTGGATAGCACAATTGGTTCACAGCTCCAGGGTCCCAGGTTCGATTCCAGCTTCGGACACTGTCTGTGCGGAGTCTGCACGTTCTCCCCGTGTGTGCGTGGGTTTCCTCCGGGTGCTCCGGTTTCCTCCCACAGTCCAAAGATGTGCAGATTCGGTGGATTAGCCATGATAAATTGCCCTTAGTGTCCAAAATTGCCCTTAGTGTTGGGTGGGGTTACTGGGTTATGGGGATAGGGTGGAGGTGTGGGCTTGGGTAGGGTGCCCTTTCCAAGAGCTGGTGCCGACTCAATGGGCCGAATGGCCTCCTTCTGCACTGTAAATTCTATGAAACCAGAACTGGTATTATCATGTGATGCATCTCCAGATGCAGTCCTTTCCATCGACGGGCAATGATATAGACAGACCTATAGCGTTTGCGTCGAAACGTAGAGAATCGAAGCAGGAGGAGGCCATTCGGCCCCTCGAACCTGCTCCGCCATTCATTATGATCATGGTTGATCATCAAGTGCAATACCCTGGTTCCGCCTCCCCTCCATATCCCTTGATCCCTTTAGCCCCAAGAGCTACATCCAAAGCAGTGTTAATGTAAGCCTACTTGTGACACTAATAAAGGAGATTATTATTATTATTATTATTATTATTAATTCTTTCTTGAAATTACACAAAATTTTGCCGTCTATGTGCGGAACTTTGGAGATGACGCCCAATGGATCCCTGGAGTCGGTGTGCTGGAAAAGGCTGGTCCGGATTATTACAAAGTCAAAGTCCAAGGGAATGTCGTGAAAAGGCTCCTGGACCATCTGAGAAGCAGGTCACACAGTCCAACGGAAACCATTCCAGCAGAGACCTCGTCCTTTTTAAAAACATTTAGAGTGGCCAATTATTTTTTCCCAATTAAGGGGCAATTTAGCGTGGCCAACCCACCTACCCTGCACATCTTTGGGTTGTGGGGGTGAGACCCACGCAGACACGGGAAGAATGTGCAAACTCCACACGGACAGCGATACAGGAATCGAACCCGGGTCCTCGGCGCCGTGAGGCAGCAGTGCTAACCACTGCGCCACCTTGTCGCCCCACATCCTTGAAGCCCGTTGCGACCACCTCCGGCAAGGGGGCTCAGCCTATGGGGGGGGGGGGGGGGGGGGGGGCCGAGAGTCGTTCCCCCCGACGATGAAGATTCGGAGTCCAAAATGGAAACTGTGGAGTATGCCGCCGACGGGAACAGCTGGGAAATTTCATCCCAAATCTCTCCCTTCTTAAAAAAGAATTCCTCTTATCTAACCTCTGACCATTATCCCGCCGCAGTTTTTCCACACCTATTCAAGCAAAACCCTTTCTGAACAAATCTCTTCTGTCTCCCTTCAATCCCCCCTGCCTTTAATGTGAATAACCTCGGTGGCCACTCCGGATCGACCTGCAGGATCCCAGGAGATGGAATCACATCCTCGGAATTCTGTTTCCCACCAATTGACACCGGGGAGGACTCTAAGGATGCTGGGATGCAGAAACAGGTTTGCAACATTCCTGTTGGTGGATTATGAATTTCAGAGCGTGATCCTGGATTCATTCCACGCTCTCACCGGGTCCCTCTGAGCGGATGCACGGAATTCCCCCTGCGGAGGTGCTTGGCCACCCGGTGCTCGGGATCTTTCAGCGCGCTGAACAGGCAGGATGGACAAGGGAAAAAAATCCCCTTTAAGTTACCACATACCCACCCCCACATTCACCTTAAAGGGACCATGCAGTGCAACAACAATGCAGCCACGCCTAATGGCTAGAAGTTGGAGGGGGGGGGGGGGGAAGGGGGGAGAGGGGGGGGAGGGGTGGAGGTGCAGGGGGGAGGGGGCAGGGGGGGAGAGGGAGGGGGAGGGAGGGGGAGGGGGGGGGGGGGGCGGGGGGGAGGGGGAGGGGGAGGGGGGGGAGGGTGGGATTGGGGAGGGGGAGGGGGAGAGGGGACAAAGGTTCAGACCATTGCTCCACGTCAAGCAGACCAACCCACCTCAGTTTTTGCAGTTTGCAGTCTTGGCTTTTCAACGCGCTGCACAGAATTTTAACTCCAGCGTTCCTGAGCCTATTGTTGGTCAGGCTGAGCGACAACAAGGTTTGGTTTTGAGCGAGGACGGAAACCAGAGCTTGGCAACTGCTGCTGCTGATCATGTTATGGTTCAGACTGGAGCAGAAAACACACATTTTAATCACAGGGACAAAGAAATGGTCAGTTTGAACACGTCAACTTTAATTACATAGGATTAGCGCCAACGAAACCAATCCTTTGATACAGATGCACCCACGCTCATGGCTACACTTCACATGAGAAATCTCCCATCTTAATTCATCAATGCCTATCAGCATATCCAGTTATTTCTTTCTCCCCAGTGTCTTTATACAACTAACCCTTGTCTGTGCTATTACTGTAAGACTGTAAGGCGGCAAATCTCATAGACCTCTTTAATGAAAAAATAATGCAATGAAAATCGCTTATTGTCACAAGTAGGCTTCAAATGAAGTTGCTGTGAAAAGCCCCTAGTCACCACGTTCCGGCACCTGTTCGAGGAGACTGGTACCGGAATTGAACCCGTGCTGCTGGCCTGCCTTGGTCTGCTTTCAAAGCTTGCGATTTAGCCCAGTATGCTAAACCAGCCCCTATCACCACGATCACCACGATTGAAGCCATCTGACCAGTTGTCTTCGCCTCTACCTTCCCTTCCGCTAGCAAACGTCTTCTGTCCCAACCCTGAACTTGTCTCTTTCTTTAGCTTCTCTTCGGTCTCCCCTCATGCCCACTCTGAGCTTATCTTACACTTAAGGCCATACGAAATAGGAACTGGAGGCCATTCAGCCCTTCGAGCTCGCTCAGCCATTTGATAAGATCCTGGCTGATCTCACGCTCAGTCAGTCCACATTCCTGCCGTCTCTCCGAAATCCTTAGTTCCCCTAAAAATCGATCGATTTCGGCCTTGAAAATGTTCAAGGATTCGGCGTCCAGAGATTCCTGGGGTAAAGAATTCCACTACTCTTTGAGGGAAAAAATTCTTCATCAAACCCGCCTGAAATGAGCGCCAACTTATTCTTCCAATTTCCCCTCTGGTCTTACACTCTCCCATGAGTGGAAACATCCTCCCAACATTGGCCCTGTCGAACCCCGAAGGATCTTATATTCCAATCCAATCATCTTTCATTCTTCTGATCTCCAAGAAGTACAGACCCAACCTGTTTAATCTTCCCTCCCAGGGCAGTCCCTCCATACCCGGGATCATCCTAGTAAACCTCCTCTGCACTGCCTCCAGTGGCAATATAAGGAAAGATAATGGGCGGGATTTTCCGACTCCTTGCCGGGTCGGAGGATCCCTGGGGGGCGGCGGGAATTCCACCCTGACGCCGACTGCCGTATCCTCCGGCGGCGTTTTTCGGGCGGGGACGGGAATCACGCCATGCCGTTCGCGGGCTGTTGGCAGCCCCACCCCCCCCACCCCCCCCCCCCCCCGGCGATTCTCCGGGCCCCAATGGGCCGAGCGGCCGTCCATTTTTGGCCAGTCCCGTCGGCATGAATCACTCAACTCACGTACCGGCAGGACCTGGCAGGTAAGTCGGCTGGGCCAGTCCTCGGGGGAGGGGGGGGCGCAGGGGGATCCGACCCTGGGGGGACCCCCACGGTGGTCTGGCCCGCGATCGGGGCCCACCGGTCTGCGGGCGGGCCTGTTCCATGGGGGCACTTCTTCCTTCCGTGCCGGCCCCATGTCGGGCCCCATGCCGACGGTCTGCGCATGCGCGGAACCATGCCGGTGGTTCCGCACATGCGTGAGATCACGCCGGCCCTTCGCCGTATGCGTGAAATCGAGCCATCCCTTCGGCGCCTGCTGGAGCAGCGCCAACCCCTCCGCCATCCACCTACTCCCGAAAGTGCGGAGAATTCCGCACTTACGGTGGCTGTTGACGCCGGAGTGGTTGGCAACAGTTCTCCCGCCGGTGAATCCCGGCCAATATATATTTCCTGAGGGGACTATGGCTGGTTTAGCTCAGTGGGCTAGACAGCTGGTTTGTGATGCAGAGCAAGTCCAATTCACCTAACCGGCACATCTTTGGACTGTGGGACACAGCGGGAGAAAGTGCAAACTCCACATAGACAGTCACCCGAGGCCGGAATTGAACCCGGGTCCCTGGCGCTGTGAGGCAGCAGTGCTAACAGTAGCACAGTGGTTAACACCGTTGCTTCACAGCACCAGGGACCCAGGTTCGATTCCAGGCTTGGGTCACTACATGTGCGGACTCTGCACGTTCTCCCTGAGTCTGCTTGTTTCCGGGTGCTCCAGTTTGCTCCCAGAAGTCCCGAAAGACGTGCTTGTTAGGTGAATTGGACATTCTGAATTCTCCCTCTGTGTACCCGAACAGGCACCGGAATGTGGCGACTAGGGGATTTTCACAGTAACTTCATTGCCGTGTTAATGTAAGCCTATTTGTGACACTAATAAAGATTATTATTATTCCATAGAGTCCTGAATTATGTTCCATGCATGGTCTAACCATGCTTCTGTACGAGCTTATTATTATATTTTGTTTTTAATTGATATCCCCGTTAAAATGAATCCCAGTGTTTGGCTTGTCTATAATTTGTGTTGTAAAGATGTTATGACGGGTTAGAATGAACACAGGGTGCTGAGCACTTACTGAAGTGTTTGTAGTTTGCATTTTGGCTCCTTCAACGCACCGCACAATGGCATAACATGCAAGTCTCTCAGCTGATTGTGACTCAAGTTGAGTTCGACCAGACTCTGGTTTTTGGACAGCCCAGATGCCAGCTCCTCACAGCAGGGAATATCTAGATCATTGTTAACAAGTCTAGAATTGGGAAGAAGACAATGAGTTGCCATTTTAACTAAACTGTGGTGATATGCATATACACATTAATGTATATAGTTAGCTATACGACTTCCGGCCAGCAGGTGGCGGTAGAGATACCCCATGTGACACCAGAGAGACAGTAGTTGGCAGTAAGTTGTACTCGAGGACAGTCGCATCAGAAATAGTTGCAGGAGAGTTCAATGATTCATTACCGTCTATATAGTTTGTTTGTTATCTTTCCACGTGCTCACTTTGTTTATAAACAATATCACTAGTCAAAGAACAAGATGTTCTGTGTGCATCTTTACCACGTTAACTCTGCTTTTCTCTCTCCTCAGAGGCTGCCGGGGTAGCTGAGTAACATCCGGCAGCTTCTGCCTTAGTTATGTGAGGAAATTGGGCAGAATATGTCAAACATCGCAGAAAGTTGGGCCAATGGCGCGCGAAAACAGAGATAAAGCAAGATGCCATTGTCAGAATATTCTAGGTGATGGGAAGTTGCAGTTAAACTCAAGGACTCATTAAGGCAGGATTCCGAGGGGTCTTACAGCCAATGGTGACGATATTAGAAACTGAAAGGTCAGGAGAAGGTCAGTCGCTCCACCCTGTCTACGCTGACTCTTTTTCAGAGGGGTCAACTCAGTCCCACATTTCTGTTTTTTCTACCTGTAATCCTACACATTCCCCATCCTCCAGCACCTGTCCAACTATCTTCCAAAGTTATCTGCTGAAATCAGCTCCCACCCGCTTTTCAAGGAGATTGGATTTGTTTATTGTCACGTGTACCGAGGTACAGTGAAAAGTATTTTTCTACGAGCAGCTCAACAGATCATTAAGTACATGGGAAGAAAAGGGAATAAAAGAAAATACATAATAGGGAAATACAAGGTACATAGAACATAGAACATAGAACATAGAACAGTACAGCACAGAACAGGCCCTTCGGCCCTCGATGTTGTGCCGAGCAATGATCACCCTACTTAAACCCACGTAACCCGTATACCCGTAACCCAACAATCCCCCCATTAACCTTACACTACGGGCAATTTAGCATGGCCAATCCACCTAACCCGCACATCTTTGGACTGTGGGAGGAAACCGGAGCACCCGGAGGAAACCCACGCACACACGGGGAGGACGTGCAGACTCCACACAGACAGTGACCCAGCCGGGAATCGAACCTGGGACCACTGGAGCTGTGAAGCATTGATGCTAACCACCATGCTACCGTGAGGCCCCATAATGTAACACCGGCAGCGGGATGGCCCGACACCGGCGCCAAGATCGGCGCGAACCACTCCGGCATCGGGCCAACCGGAAGTAGCGGAATCCTACGCACTTCCGGGGGCCAGGCCGGTGCCGGGGGGGTTGGCGCCACGCCAACCGGCGGCAAAGGGCCAGCGTGGGTTGGCGCATGCGCAGAACCACCGGTATTGTCCTCTCTGTAGGGCTCTGCCATGGCCGTCACGGAAGGAAGGAGTGGCCCCACGGTACAGGCCCAACCGCGGATCGGTGGGCCCTGAGCACGGGCCAGGCCACCGCAGACCCCCCCCCCCCGCCCAGGGCTGGATCCCCCCGCACGCCCCCGAGGACTCCACTAGATGGCCTACCAGCCAGGTCCAGCCGTGTGGGGCCGTCCATTTCACGCTGGCGGGACTGGCCAGGAACTGATGGCTGCTGGGCCCATTGGGGCGCGGAGAATTGCCGGGGGAGGGGGGGTGGGGGTGGGCACTGCCAACGACCCCCTACCGGCGTGGCGTAAACCCCGCCCCCACCCAAAAACCCGCGCCGGAAAATACGGCAGCTGGCATCCGCCCCCCCCCCCCCCCCCCCCCCCCCCCGGGGGATTCTCCGACCTGGCGGGGGGGCGGAGAATCCCACCCGAGGGGTTTATCATATGAGGAGAGATTGAACCATTCAGGCCTATACGAGGGGAGAGCTAATTGAGGTACACAAAAACTACTTCTCCCAAAGGGCCGTGAATCTGTGGAATTCGCGACCCCAGAGTGCGGTGAATGCTGGGACAGTGAGTAAATTTAAGGAGGGGGTAAGACAGATTTTTAATTGGTAATGGGTTGAAGGGTTATGGAAAAGGGGCAGAATGGTTGAGTTGAGGCCAGGACGGGATCAGCCATGATCACATTGAGGGTGTTAGGCTCGGGAGGCTAAAGTGCCGACTCCCGCTCCTACGCAACGTGTTCTGGGCAGGAGATGCTCTGGCTGATTTTGCAATCCAGCTCTTGGCCTGTAACATTGTAGGTGGCAGATGAGGACCATTCCAGCCATGATAGAATGGCGGGGCAGACTCAATGGGCCGAATGACCTAATTTTGCTCCTAAATCTTATCAATTTGTGAGAGAGGAAACCAATTTCCTTCCCTCCCCTCAAGATCTTTGTCAGTGACTTTGAATCTATGGCCTCCTGTTGCTGAGTCACTCAACGGAGGGAATAATTTTCCCCGATTTACTTTATCGAAACCTATCACCCTCTTGGAAACCTCCATTAGGGTACCTATCAACCTCCGCTGTTCAAAAGAGAACGGTCCAGATTTTTCCAATCGCTCCGACACAAATTCCTCTTCCCTGATAACATCCTTTCTCAGACTTTTATACCTTTCCTTGGTCGTAGTCCCCAGAATCATCCATGACACTCCCAGCTGACGCAGAGCCAGCGATTTCATAAGTTTTACAATGACAATCTTGCGTATCCTTCCTTACATTTATCGGTATCGAAGCCTATATAATCCCAGCAGGACTAGATTGGGTAGATGCAGAAAAGGGTGTTCCCAATGGCGGAGGTGTCCAGGCCCAAGGGTCAGAGTCTGGAGACATGGGGCTAAGCCATTTAGGACTGAGAAGAGGAGAAATTTATTCACCCAGAGAGTGGTGGTCCTGTGGAATTCGCTACCACAGAAAGTAGTTAACGCCAAAACATTGTGGCCAGGATTCACCGTTCCCCCGACGCCGATATCGTAATCGGCGATGGGGCGTAGAATTCCTTCTGACGCCCGAAACAAGGGCGGCGCCGGTTTTGACGCTGATTTTCTATCCTCTGCCGCCTCCGAAATGGTGTCACCGAGTCGCGTGGCGCACGCCGTTTGAGTGCCGTTGGCGCGTCACCTGAAGGCCCTCCCCCGATGCTCCAGCCCCGATGGGCTGAATTCCCGGCCGCGCGGTTGTGGTGTGATCCCAGCAGTCGGGAACCCGGCGTGGTGGCTGCGGACTGTGTTTAGCGCCGCCACAGTCGGGCGGGAGCCGTGTTGCTGGCCGGCGGTGGCTTCCGCGAGACAGGGTGGGGGGCGGGGACTAGTGTGGGGTGGCCAAGGGGACACTATTTGGCAGGTCGGGTCCGCACACAGCCGGCGGCATGTTTTACGGCGAGACCGCTGCAGGTCGTCACCGTGCACATGTGTAGCCACAGACCTGGCCATTCTCCGGGGCATTTCTATCACGCTAATGGTCCAGTGTCTATAACAATTACAATGCCGGTTCTGTAACACTTACATCAATGTTTGCAGTCTGCATTCCGGGTCCTTTAGGGCAGCAGCCAATAAAGTGATTGCAGGATGCTCTGGGAAAGTGAAGCTTAAATCCAACGTTGATATTGTGTATTTTTTCTTGACAACAGCAGTCAGGTCTTCCCAGGACCTTCGATTGAAGTAAGTACCAGACAGGCTGTGGAGAAATAATCAAACAGAGAATCAACTGAAGCCAGTCGCATTGCCCAATATGTATCCTTATGATTTGACGTTGAATACTGACATTTCTGGCATATTTACAGAAGAGGGCGATTGTCATGCGTGTGTCCCATTAAGAAAGGTTCTTGTCTTATCACATGGCTTCAGTGATGTCATTGTGTGGGTGGAGCTGGGCTGTGGCTCTGTGACTTTTTACTTTGAGTTTTGGACAGGTTTTGAACTACACAGGTTGAAAGAAGTGTCTCTCTATCTTCAGTCTAAAAGCTGTTTCCAGACGACTTCGTAGAATTTACAGTGCCAGGAACAGCGCTAGGCGCACCGAAAAATAAGGTGTCAAACTGGTGAAGCAACAACGCATGACTATTTGCGTGCCAAACAGCATAATCAGCATGCGACAGACAGGACTAAGCGATTCCACAACCAACAGATCAAACCTACGACCTGCAGATCTGCCACATCCAGTCATGAATGGTGGTGGCCAATTTTCTCCCACTTCCTTTCTTCGATTTGCACCAAGTTGCCTGTGTATCTTTAATATCCTGTCCCCCAATCACCCTCCCCCGGGCCTCAAAGTCTTAAACTGTCTTTTCTCACCAGAGGTGTCCATTGCTGTTGCACAAACTCAATTACTTTTATGATTTCACCGACCTGATTTTCTGCAATTTGCAATCAGGGTTCTTCAAGGCTACACACAGTTGCTTCATAGCTGCAACACTGACTTCGGTTTCTTCCAGTCTGTAAAAAAATATGGAATAACTCTGAACAAAAAGAATTCCCGGATGGATCTTGGATATAGAATTAAACCTTTCTCAAAGGTCTGTGATCAAGCGCCACTTGTTCACGATATTTAAGAAAGTAAAGGGCAGGGAATCAGTAAGATTAAGAAATTGACGAAAGGGACAAAATGTAGTGAAAAGGCATTGGCGAAAATTAAGGGATTAAAGCGACAAATCCCCGGATCCTGATGGCTCACACTCTCGGGTTCTAAAAGAGGGCGCTGGAGAGATGGTGGATGTGCCAGCCAGGATTTCCCCCAAATTCCTAACGTTTGGGAATGCTCCCATCAAATTGGAAATTTGCAAATGTTCTTCAAAAAATGAAGCAGAGATTAAAGAGTGAACTGCAGTCAGCCAGTCAGCCTAACACCAGTTTGTTGGGAAAATGCTGGAATATATCATTCAGGACATCGCAGCAAAGCACTTAGAACAAGTCAACATGGCTTTAATAAAGGGAAATCCTGCCTGACAATTTTTTTTGAGAATGTAGCTAACAGGGTAGATAAAGGGGAATCAGTAGATGTAGCATACCTGGATTTCCAGAAGGCAATTAATAAGGTGCCACACAACAGGTTAATAGGAGAGAGGTAGGCTCATTGATTCCGGGCCGGGGGGGTGGGGTGATATTTTAGCATGGATGGAGGATTGGTTAACGGATAAAGAGAGGTTTACGTGAGTGGGCAACAAGATGGCAGATGGAGTAAAATGTAGGGACGCGTGAAGCTATTCACTTTGGTCGTAAGATTATAAAAGCAGGATATGTTTTAAAGGGTGAGAAATTTGAAAGAAATTTGGGCGCGCTGGTGCAAGCGCATCATCTCACCGAAGTTCCTGCACTTGACTTCTGGATAAAATCAGGAGAGCTCCAAGAAAGTTCATCAGGTGGTTGGTCACGTTTTTCCCCACTAATCTGATGTTACAGAAAAACAACATAACTACTTTAGCCATTGAATTAACATCCTTTAGAATTACTGCATCAAAACGAGTAGCTGTGCACTGCGCTTCCCTATCCCACTGTATTAATACATACTTTAATCTTTATTTTAAATGGGATAACTCTTACCTTAAAACAAATAGGAACTTTTGCATTTGAATCCAACTATCGAAGGGCTTCATTTGTCTTATCAGCATTATTGTTTCATTAGATTATCTTCGTACAGTTAGGTTTCGGTTTGAGAAAACCGGGCAAAAGGCAGAGTAGCCACGTTCAAGTCCACAAAAGAAAACCTGCCTGACAAATTTATTAGCGCTCTTTGAGAATGTAGCTAACAGGATAGATAAGGGGAAACCAGTGGATGCAGTATACCTAGATTTCAAAAGGCATTTAATAAGGTGCCACACAACAGGTTAATAGGGAAGATAAAGGCTCATGGATTTTGGGTGGAGGGGTGATATTTTAGCATGGATGGAGGATTGGTTAGCGGATAGAAAGCAGGGATTGGGCATAAATGGGGCTTTTTAAGTTGGCAGGCTGTGATTGACAGAATGCAGCAGGCATCAGGTGCTGGAGCCTCAGCTATTTAACAACTATTCTGCTTTTTTATTCTTACAACCGGAGTAAATAGCTTCACGCTTCCCTACATTATACTCCATCTGCCATTCTGTTGCCCACTCACGTAACCTGTCTTTATCTCTTTGCAGCCTCTCTGTGTCCTGCTCACAGCTCACCTTCCCGCCTAGCTCAGTACCATCAGCAAACATTACTGTCTGTCTTCGTCTAAGTTATTAACGTTTTTAACAAAACGTTAACACCTTACGATAAGGGATGAGGGCAGACCTGGTGAACTCAACGCACTGCATTGAGCAAGAATAGGAAATCCTTTCCCCGTTATTCGGTGCTAGTTTTTCAATCTGGTAGGAAGTCTGAAAACTGAGAGAACACTTTGCACCTCTGTAATTTCAGCAAGATTCTCTGAGCTAATGAGAAATAACTAATATTGCAAACTGGCAAGCGAGTTGATATTTTCTTTTATATAAATGTTTTTTATTGGGTTTTTGAACAAAGTATATTTACCGTTATGTACCCAGGATAAGAGACATGTGTATATACACACACATATATAGAAGAGAAGGGCACACTTAAACGTACCAAAGAAAAGAAAATAGTAAATAATTTTTTAAAACAATAAAATAATACAATAGAATAACTGGTAGGGTATTGTGCACCAGCACAACAGCAGCAACTCTGTACACTGGCAAAATTATTAACAACACATAAGTGGACAACTGTTGGTGGGGGGAGGGAGGGGTAGTGGAGATTGGGGAGGTAAATGTACATTTGGGTGCCGGAGAAACAATTACAGTGGGCAATACTCGAATGGGTTTGTTGTTGGTGTTGTCGCTTGTTTCTCCTGGACGGATCTCGCTGCCGTCTCGCGCTCACCTCCGCTTCTGCCGTTCCTCCCGTCTTCCGTCTTTATTCACCTCGTTCCCTGCTCCTGGAGATGCCATGTTCATTATTGTATCCCGTGCCTTCCTTCGACTCTCATTTCCCTGCCTCTCCCCCCACCTCCCTGGTTATCCTCTCTTGTTCCCTATCTCTTCCCTCTCACCCCTCCACCCCCCCTCCGGTGATTCGCCTCTCTTTCCTCTTAGGATTAGCTGTCCGCCCCCCCCCCCCCCCCCCCCTTGGTCTATCTCTCCCTCTCATGCTTTGCCGACTTTCCCCTGATTCTTGGCTACCTGGCTATTCTTCCGCTTGTTCGTTGGCCACAAACAGGTCCCGGAACAATTGGGTGAATGGCTCCCACGTTCTGTGGAAGCCGTCGTCTGACCCTCGGATGGCGAATTTGATTTTCTCCATTTGGAGAGATTCTGAGAGGTCGGACAGCCAGTCTGCAGCTCTGGGCGGTGCTGCTGACCGCCAGCCGAACAGGATTCTACGACGGGCGATTAGGGAGGCAAAGGCAAGGGCGTCCGCCCTCCTCCCCAGGAATCGGTCTGGCTAGTCTGAAACCCCGAAGACCGCCACTTTTGGGCATGGCTCCACCCTCACCCCCACCACTTTGGACATAGCCCCGAAGAAGGCGGTCCAGTACCCTACAAGTCTGGGGCAAGACCAGAACATGTGGGCGTGGTTGGCCGGGCCTCCTTGGCACCGTTCACATCTATCCTCCACCTCCGGGAAGAACCTCCTCATACGGTTTCTCGTTAAGTGGGCTCTATGTACCATTTTTAGCTGCGTCAGGCTGAGCCTTGCACTCGTGGAAGTAGAGTTGACCCTATGCAGTGCTTCACTCCAGAGTCCCCACCCTATCTCAATCCCTAGGTCCTCCTCCCATTTCTTTCTTGTTGCATCCAGTACGGTGTCGTCCCTATCTACCAGTCGGTCATACACGTCGCTACAGTTTCCATTATCTAGTATGCTTGTGTCCAGTAGGTCTTCCAGTAGTGTCTGTCGTGGCGGTTGTGGGTACGTCCTTGTCTCCTTTCGTAGGAAGTTTTTGAGCTGTAGATACCTTAGCTCGTTCCCCCTGGCTAGCTGAAATTTCTCTGTCAGTTCGTCCAGTGTTGCGATCCTGCCGTCCGTGTATAGGTCCCTGACTGTCAGTGTCCCTCTGCCCTGCCCCCACCTTTTGAAGGTGGCATCAGTCAATGCTGGTGTGAACCTATGGTTGTTGCAGATGGGAGCTTTATCCGACATTTTGATCAGGCCAAATTGCTGCCGTAGTTGGTTCCAGGATTGGAGGGTGGCTATCACCACCGGGCTGCTGGAGTGTTTTTTGGGTGGGGGTGGGAGTGCTACCATGGCGAGGGCCCGGAGGGAGGTCCCCATGCAGGAGGCCACTTCTGCGCGCATCCACTCGGCTTCTGGTTCCTTGATCCATCCCCTTATTCACTCGGCCGTCGCTGCCCAGTGGTAGAATTGTAGGTTTGGGAGGGCTAGCCCCCCACTGGATTTTATTTTTTGTAGGACCTTCTTTGGGATCCTAGCATCCCCCCATGGCGTGGACCAAAGTGATAAAGATATTGAAAGGCTTTGTCCAACTGTATTCCGTGTGTAGTGCCCAAGGTGACATTTTAGAATAATCTTTGATTTCAGAAGCAGAATCAAAGGAAATCTTGTCATCATACTTTTCTAATATGTTACACCATTGGTATAAAAGATCGGCTACGGCAGCACAGCAGTTAGTACTGTGGCTTCACAGCTCCAGGGACCCGGGTTCGATTCCCGGTTTGGGTCACTCTCTGTGCGGAGTCCGCACGTTCTCCCCGTGTCTGCGTGGGTTTCCTGCGGATGCCCTGGTTTCCTCCTACAAGTCCCGAAAAACGTGCTTGTTAGGAGAATTAGACATTCTGAATTCTCCCTCTGTGTACCCGAACAGGCGCCGGAGTATGGCGACTCGGGGATTTTCACAGCAGGTTAAACTTGTTCCAAAGAGTCTCGGGTCTACCTGGGGAGCAGGTGCTCAGACCTCCAAATGGATCACTCAGATTCAGTATTCAGTGCATGCCACAGCAGATTCCTGCTCTCCTGTGTGGCGATCAAGTCCGCATGTCAGATCCATGGACGTCCAGGTGAATTCTACTAGGTCATTCATCATAGGCATGCATTTACCAACAGCAACACCCTGCCTGCCCGTGCTTGCAAACACAGTACCACATAAACCTACGTCAAAATTGTGCAGCTTCCACAGGAAAGACACGGCAAGGGACGGCATATGACGCAGTGGATAGCTGAGGACCGGGGTTCGTATCCCGGCCCTGGGTCACTGTCCGACTGGAGTTTGCACAGTCTCCCCATGTCTGCGTGGGTTTCACTCCCACAACCCAAAGATGTGCAGGTGGATTGGTCACGATAAATTGCCCCGTAATTGGGAAAAAAAAATAATTGGGTCCTCTAAATTTAAAAAAAAAGGAAAGACACGGCGATCTGGAGCAACTGGACTGTGCCAACAACCTGGCTCAAATCCAGGTGGCCATTTTTGACCATCACACAAAATGGCCCAGCAAGCCACACGGTGGAGCCTAAATGCTATGAAAAGGCCTGATAAGATTTAAAAACTGAACAAACCACCCAAGCATCGACCTAAGTGCCGGACACAACCAAGGAACACCTTGTCCAGCCGACCCCGCAAAGTTTGCCTGGCTAACATCTTGGGATTTGTGCTAAAATTAAGAGCTAAAATACAGTGGGCGGCAGGGTAGCACAGTGGTTAGCAGCGTTGCTTCAGTGCCAGGGTCCCAGGTTCAATTCCCGGCTTGGGTCACTGTCTATGCGGAGTCTGCCCGTTCTCCCCGTGTCTGCGTGGGTTTCCTCCGGGTGCTCCGGTTTCCTCCCACAAATCCCGAAAAACATGCTTGTTAGGTGAATTGGACATTCTGAATTCTCCCTCGGTGTACTCGAACAGGTGCCGGAATGTGGTGACATTGCAGTGTTAATGTAAGCCTACTTGCGACACTAATAAAGATTATTATAGTATATTTCCAAGTCAGGATGGTCAGTGGGTTGGGGGGGGGGGGGGGGGGGGGGGGGGGGGGGGGGGGGGGGTGGGGGATTTGCAAGTGGTGGTGCAATTCATACAGGCAAGAAAACCAACATTTGACGGAGGGCTTTGGAACTCATGGGTTCCAACTTTACCTGTTCCTCTCAAGCACGTTACTCTCACCTTGTACCGCCTAATTACTTATATCCTGTCCCCTGTCATGTGAGAGTACCTTTAAGAAATGAATGTTTAAGCGGTGTACCTTTAAGAAATAGAGCAGCTCATATTACTAAAGTGATGTCAGAGGGTGGGAGGAGTTGAGCTGAGCTCACTTCTGCTTTTGGTTTCAGGTTTGAGGAGAAAGCCGGGAGCGTTTGTCTGTTTTGCAAAAAGCTGCAAGAAGAAAACACAGAACTGGTCTGTTGATGTCTGAAAATCCAAAGACTAAGTATATTGAATGTAACCTCATGTCTGTTGTTAAAGGTGAAGTCTTTGGAGGTTTGAAGGAACATTTTGAGGGATTATTTAGTATTGTATTATTTTCGGGGTTATTTTTGAAGTAAGGAGTTATTAAGTGATCCAATGTTTATTTATAGGAGCTTATTTTATAGGGGCTGTTTAGCACAGGGCTAAATCGCTGTGTTTGAAAGCAGACCAAGCAGGCCAGCAGCACGGTTCGATTCCCGTAACAGCCTCCCCGAACAGGCGCCGGAATGTGGCGACTAGGGGCTTTTCACAGTAACTTCATTTTTTTTAGGGGCTGTTTAGCACAGGGCTAAATCACTGGCTTTGAAAGCAGACCAAGGTAGGCCAGCAGCACGGTTCGATTCCCGTAACAGCCTCCCCGAACAGGCGCCGGAACGTGGCGACTAGGGGCTTTTCACAGTAACTTCATTTGAAGCCTACTCGTGACAGTAAGCGATTTTCATTTCATTTAAAAGGTTAAGTTGGTTGGGTATGGGTGTGGGGTAAGTGGGGAACGTTGGGGGCATGTGCTTTATATGTTCTCTTCTGTACGGGGCTGGGGGTTGGGGTGAAACTGGATTTTGAGGAGCTGCGTCAGAAGGGTGGGGTGTGGCAGTGTGAAAGCGCGGGCTTTCCTCTGGTTTCCCGCGCTGCGGGGCGGGGGGGCGGAGCTGGCGGTGGGGGCGTGGCCTCTACTGGTTTTCTTTCCCGCGCTGAAGCGGTGCCAAGGAGGTGTGGCAAGAGGGGGATGACCCCATGCCGGGAGGGGATGGGTTTTGGCGGGAGCTGCCGAGGTCAGCAGAAGTCAGCTGACTCACGGAAGTACCATGGAGGCTGCGTCGCGGCTAGGTGGGGTCCTAGCCTGGGGGGGTGGGGGGGGGATACCGGGTTGCTGCTGGAATGGCCAGGAAGGAGCTGGTGTGGGCCGGGGGGGTAGAGGAGAGGCGTTATCGCCATGGGGAACGGGTCGGGCGGGGCGCGCTGGCCTGGGGCGAGCAGTCGATAAGCTATGGCTAGTCGGTGGGGGAGGGGGGGCGGGTTGCCCTCTGATCCGCAGATTACCTGGAACGTGAGGGGGCTGAATGGGCCGGTTAAGAGAACTAGGGTGTTTTCTCATCTGAAGGGGTTGAAGGCGGACGTGGCTATGCTCCAGGAGACCCATCTGAAGGTGGCGGACCAGGTTCGTCTGAGGAAGGGGTGGGTGGGGCAGGTTTTTCACTCAGGATTGGACGCAAAGAACCGGGGGGGTGGCGATTCTGGTGGGGAAGAGGGTGGCGTTCGAGGCGGCTGAGGTGCTGTCGGACAAGGAGGGCAGATATATTATGGTGAAGGGTAGGCTGCAGGGAGAGAAGGTGGTGCTGGTTAATGTATATGCCCCGAATTGGGATGATGCCGGCTTCATGAGGCGCTTGTTGGGCCGCATTCCGGACCTAGAGGCAGGGGGCCTGATCATGGGGGGAGACTTTAACACAGTGCTGGATCCCCCACTGGACCGGTCCAGTTCAAGGACGGGTAGGAGACCGGCGGCGGCCAAAGTACTGAGGGGGTTTATGGACCAGATGGGAGGGGTGGATCCCTGGAGGTTTGGGAGGCTGAGGGCGCGGGAGTATTCCTTTTTCTCCCATGTCCATAGGGTCTATTCCCGAATAGATTTTTTCATCCTGAGCAGGGGATTGATCCCGAAGTTGCAGGATGCAGAGTATTCGGCCATAGCAATTTCAGACCATGCTCCGCACTGGGTTGATCTGGAGATGGGGGAGGCGCGGGACCAGCGCCCGCTCTGGCGCCTGGATGTGGGGCTGCTGGCTGATGAGGAGGTGTGTAGGAGGGTCCGGGGAAGTATTGAGGGGTATCTTGATACCAACGACACGGGGGAGGTCCGGGTGGGGATGGTCTGGGAGGCTCTGAAAGCAGTGATCCGGGGGGAGCTGATCTCCATCCAGGCCCATAGGGAAAGGAGGGAGAGGAAGGAGAGGGAGAGACTGGTGGGGGAGCTCCTGGATGTGGACAGGAGATACGCAGAGGCACCGGAGGAGGGGTTGCTGGGGGAACGGCGTAGTTTGCAGGCCAAATTTGACTTGTTGACCACCAGAAAGGCAGAGACACAGTGGAGGAGGTCGCAGGGCGCGGTATATGAGTATGGGGAGAAGGCGAGCAGGATGTTGGCGCATCAGCTCCGCAGGCGGGATGCGGCTAGGGAAATTGGTGGAGTGACGGATAGGGGTGGGAATGTAATTCAGAAGGGGACAGAAGTAAATGGGGTCTTTAGGGACTTCTACGAGGAACTGTACCGGTCAGAACCTCCGATGGGGAGAGGGGGGATGGAGAGCTTCATGAACAGGCTATGCTTCCCAAGGGTTCAAGAGGAGCTGGTAGAGGGGCTGGGGGCGCCGATAGAGTTGGAGGAGCTAGTCAAGGGGATCGGGCAAATGCAGTCAGGTAAGGCGCCGGGACCGGACGGGTTCCCGGTGGAATTTTATAAAAAGTATGCGGATCTGGTGGGCCCCCTGTTGGTGCGAGCCTTCAATGAGGCATGGGAGGGGGGGGCTTTGCCCCCGACGATGTCGCGGGCACTGATCTCTCTGATCCTGAAGCGGGATAAGGACCCCTTGCAGTGTGGATCATACAGGCCTATCTCGCTCCTCAATGTTGACGCTAGGTTGCTGGCGAAGATCCTGGCCACCAGGATAGAGGACTGTGTGCCAGGGGTGATACATGAGGATCAGACAGGATTTGTCAAGGGACGGCAGCTCAACAAGAATGTGCGGAGACTACTAAATGTTATTATGATGCCGGCAGTGGAGGGGGAGGCTGAGATAGTGGTGGCGCTGGATGCGGAGAAAGCATTTGATAGAGTTGAGTGGGGGTACCTGTGGGAGGTGCTGGAGCGGTTCGGATTTGGGGAGGGATTCATCAAATGGGTGAGGCTGCTCTACGCGGCTCCGATGGCGAGTGTAGTTACCAATGGAAGGAGATCGGAGTACTTTAGGCTCTACCGTGGGACCAGGCAGGGGTGCCCCCCGTCCCCCTTGCTCTTTGCACTGGCGATTGAACCTTTGGCTATGGCGTTGAGGGAGTCAGGGAGATGGAGGGGTCTGGTGCGGGGTGGGGAGGAACATCGTGTATCGCTGTATGCGGACGACCTGCTGTTGTATGTGGCGGATCCAGAAGGGGGAATGCCGGGGGTGATGGAGCTGTTAGCGGAATTTGGGGGCTTCTCGGGCTATAAGTTAAATTTAGGCAAGAGTGAGGTATTTGTAGTACACCCGGGTGATCAGGAGGAGGGAATCAGGAGACTCCCATTTAAGAGGGCAGTGAAGAGTTTCAGATACCTGGGGGTGCAGGTGGCCAGGAGTTGGGGGACTCTCCATAAGCTTAATTTTACCAGGCTGGTGGAGCAGATGGAAGAGGAATTTAAAAGGTGGGACATGGTGCCGCTATCGTTGGCGGGTAGAGTGCAGTCCGTCAAAATGACGGTTCTCCCGAGGTTCTTGTTCCTTTTTCAGTGTTTGCCCATCTTTATCCCTAGGGCCTTTTTTAGAAGGGTGACTAGCAGCATCATGAGCTTTGTTTGGGCGCATGGGACCCCGAGGGTGAAGAGGGTCTTCTTGGAGCGGGGTAGAGATGGTGGGGGGCTGGCGTTACCCAATCTCTCGGGGTATTATCGGGCGGCCAATGTGTCGATGGTGCGCAAGTGGGTAATGGAGGGGGAGGGGGCAGCATGGAAACGGATGGAGAGGGCGTCCTGTGGCGATACAAGCCTGGGGGCCCTGGTAACGGCGCCGTGGCCGTTCCCTCCTACGAGGTATACCACGAGTCCGGTGGTGGCGGCTACCCTCAAGGTTTGGGGGCAGTGGAGGCGACATAGGGGAGAAGTGGGGGGCTCGATGGAGGCTCCGTTAAGGGGGAACCATAGGTTCGTCCCGGGGAACATTGATGGGGGATTTCAGGGTTGGCACAGAGCGGGCATCAGACAGCTGAGGGACCTGTTTATTGATGGGAGGTTTGCGAGCCTGGGGGAGTTGGAGGAGAAATTTGGGCTCCCCCCGGGGAACATGTTCAGGTATCTGCAGGTAAAGGCATTTGCTAGGCGGCAGGTGGAGGGATTCCCTTCGCTTCCCGCGAGGGGGGTGAGCGACAGGGTGCTTTCAGGGGTCTGGGTCGGAGAGGGGAAGATATCTGATATCTACAAGGTTATGCAGGAGGCGGAGGAGGCGTCAGTAGAGGAGCTGAAAACGAAGTGGGAGGGGGAACTGGGGGAACAGATCGAAGACGGGACATGGGCTGATGCCCTGGAGAGGGTTAATTCTTCCTCCTCATGTGCGCGGCTTAGCCTCATCCAATTCAAGGTGCTGCACCGGGCCCACATGACTGGGACGAGGATGAGTAGGTTCTTTGGGGGTGAGGACAGGTGTGTCAGGTGCTCGGGGAGTCCAGCGAACCATGCCCATATGTTCTGGGCATGCCCGGCACTGGAGGAGTTCTGGAAGGGGGTGGCGAGGACGGTGTCGAGGGTGGTGGGATCCAGGGTCAAGCCAGGATGGGGACTCGCGATTTTTGGGGTTGGAGTGGAGCCGGGAGTGCAGGAGGCGAAAGAGGCCGGTGTGCTGGCCTTTGCGTCCCTAGTAGCCCGGCGAAGGATCTTGCTACAATGGAAGGATGCGAGGCCCCCAAGCGTGGAGACCTGGATCAATGACATGGCGGGTTTCATTAAGCTAGAGAAGGTCAAATTCGCCCTGAGAGGGTCGGTACAAGGGTTCTTTAGGCGGTGGCAGCCTTTTCTCGACTTTCTGGCTCAACGATAGGGTACGGGGACAGCAGCAGCAGCAACCCGGGGAGGGAAAAGGGGAGGGAAAAGGGGGGGGCCGACAATGACTATGTTTGTTTATTTAATTTTAATATTTTTTAAGTTCTTTTGTTGTTCATTAGGGTTGGGGAGGTGGGGGGATGTGATACATGCGCCGATACGGTCTGGGGGTGTCACAGTTATTATGGGTTATTTTGTTGCATTTCATTGTTTGTCGTTATGTTTTATATTTTCTGTAAAAAATTCCAATAAAAATTATATAATAAAAGGTTAAGTTGAATTCATGGAATAAACATTGTTTTGTGTTTAGAACCCCACGTGTCCATGATTGTAATACCACACCTGGAGAACAAGCCCTGTGCTGGAAAGGCAACAATCCATTAAAGGGGGAGGTTGGTTGAACTCCATGATACGTTTTGGGGTTCTGAAAACACCGCTCCGATAACACCCCCAAATGTCTGAAAGAAACCTGCTGATTTAGCTTTTGAATAAATCAATTCCACTTCTTCCACTGTCACCCTCACATTTCTGTTCCCTCGAGTAACCCTACACTCGCTGAAAGTTTCGTTCCCCAGTGGGTTGAACAAAAACAACACCAATGCCACATTAAACCTTCTATTTCCCAGTCCGAGCACATCCAAGGGAAATGTCTGAGACGTGGCTTCCTCGGAGCGGTGGATTGCCACTCTGGAGGGATCTACCCTGGTTGAAATTCCAAAACTTGCTCAACCTTCCTTCTGCAGGCCACGTGAGACAGGAGCGCCCTTGGCTGCTTGGACGTGGAGTAAGGGGAGCCGCCCCTTTTTACGGCACTGCCGGAAACTATGTGTTTAAAGGGACAAATGAAAGGGAGAAAGTAAGTTTGAAAAGTAAGTGGTGGTTCAGACACCAGGGGAAGGCCAGGGAGAGACTTCCGGGAGGGTTGGGGAGGATAATGGGGGTCGGACTGGGTGGGTCAGGTCGATCAGACTGGGCGGAAAGGATCGGACCGGATATTCCGTGTGGGGCTCGGTCTAGGTTTTTTTAAACAGTTAATCTGGAGTTAGAAGTGCTTTTCTTCCTTCTAACTGTTTCAGAGCAACAATGACAGTAAAGATGCGGAACCGTCCGGAGTTAACGATTCAAATCACTTCTAGAACATAGAACAGTACAGCACAGAACAGGCCCTTCGGCCCTCGATGTTGTGCCGAGCCATGATCACCCTACTCAAACCCACATATCCACCCTATACCCGTAACCCAACAAACCCCCCCCCCCAACCTTACTTTTTTAGGACACTACGGGCAATTTAGCATGGCCAATCCACCTAACCCACACATCTTTGGACTGTGGGAGGAAACCGGAGCACCCGGAGGAAACCCACGCACACACGGGGAGGACGTGCAGACTCCGCACAGACAGTGACCCAGCCGGGAATCGAACCTGGGATCCTGGAGCTGTGAAGCATTTGTGCTAACCACCATGCTACCGTGCTGCCCTCTGTCGGATCATAGAATCTCTAAATACTGAAGGAGGCCATTCGGCCCATCGAGTATGAGCGTTCCACCCATTTACACTCCCCGTCCACCCTGCCCTATTCCCGTAACTCCGCTTAATCTGCACATCCCTGGACACTAGGGGCAATTTAGCGCAGCCAATCCACCTAAACTGCACATCTTTGGACTGTGGAAGGAAACTGGAGCACCCGGAGGAAACCCACGCACACACGAGGAGAAAGTGCAAACTCCACCCAGACAGTCACCCTTGGTCGGAATCGAACCCGGGTCCCTGGCGCTGTGAGGCAACAGCGATAACCACTGAGCCAACGTTCCGAGCCGCTGGCAATTGTCCAGGGGAAGTTAGCCCTTCTGGACAATCGCTGGATAAACCCTGTAAGAAGTCTTATAACACCAGGTTAAAGTCCAACAGGTTTGATTCAAACACGAGCTTTCGGAGCGCGGCTCCTTCTTCACCTGAGGAAGGAGCAGTGCACTGAAAGCTAGTGTTTGAATCAAACCTGTTGGACTTTAACCTGGTGTTGTCAGACTTCTTACTGTGCTCACCCCAGTCCAACACCGGCATCTCCACATCATTGATAAACCCTGACGCGGGAACCTCCGAAAGGGGTTCCCGAGCGCATGACTGGGGCTCCCGGAATGCGATGCTGGAAAACCAGGGGGTTATGGGTCAGCTGTGTCCCACGTTTCTGTAGGAAAGTCAGGTTAACATGGGAAAGTGCAGCCAAACATCGAAAGTCTAGCACGATGTGTCCGCACACTGAGTGATCCCACGATCCCTTCGTGATCCAGGGGTTGGTTTAGCTCACTGGGCTAAATCGCTGGCTTTTAAAGCAGACCAAGGCAAGCCAGCAGCATGGTTCGATTCCCGTACCAGCCTCCCCGGACAGGCGCCGGACTGTGGCGACTAGGGGCTTTTCACAGTAACTTCATTGAAGCCTACTCGTGACAATAAGCGATTTTCATTTCATTTCATTTGGACGGCTTGTGAAATCACTTACTTGATGGTTCTGAATAGCTTGGCAACAGGGAGAAGCCGCCAAAGTACTTCGTCAGTGAAGGTGAAATCCGTTATATCGAACTCCTGCATGTCACAGCTGGACGTTTGGAGCACATACGCGATGGCGGAATACTCAGCCGCCTGTAGGTCGCCAGTGGCCAGAGGGCCTTCCCGCAAAGATTCCTTCAGTCTGTCGGCGATGCGGCCATCGTTCAATTCGTTTAAGCAATACAGGAGATTGAGGCATCTCTCCGGAGCGATGTCCCTGTGCAGAGTTTTCTGAATGTAGACTGCAGTCCGCCCGGCGTCCTGCCCATGGCTGACCCCCTCCGACGACAGACCCTGCAGGAGCTGCAGGTTCCTTCCTGTCGAGAGGCCGCACAGGAAACGAAGGAACAGATCCAAGTGTCCGCTCTGACTCCAAGCCGCTGCCTTGCAGGCGCTCTGGCAGATGTCGGAGAAGCTGGGGCGGGAGAACAACACGCGGATCTTCTTCGTCAGCCCCATCGTCGGCAGACTTGGGTGTTGGCCCGTGTGATGCAAAAGGAAAACGTACAAGGCAGCGAAATACTCCTGCATGGTCAGGTGCATGAAGACGTAGGCCTTGTGCTGAAAGATGGGCTCCTCCTCCAGAAGGATCTCCTTGCAAAAGCCGTCGCAGAGAAGGGACAGGTCCACGCCAAAGCGCTCCAAGTCCTTTTGATAGAAGGCAAGTTTCTGCGCCTTCAGGCAGTGGAAAGCCAGTCTGCCCAGGCTGAGAATGGCCGGCCGTTTGGCTCGCAACAGGTCGCTGATCTTCTCCCTCTCGCTGACCCCATGGCCCTGTTTGTCTTGGTGGTACATGATCATCACAATCAGGAAGTTGCTGTAGACCTCCGTGATGGTTTTCGGGCCCCGCGCGCGCAGATCCGTCTCGCTGAAGGATTTCATGGCGTGTTGGAGGACAGTGGCCAGAATCCAGCAGAAGGCCGGGACGTAGCACATGGTGAAAAGGCTGGGCTGCCTCTTCACGCTGGCCAAAATCTCCTCTGCCCTCCCTTTGCAATTCTTGTAAAAGTACTCCTCTTTCTCCTCGTCCCTGAACCCTTGGATCTCGGTCACCCTGTCGATGTGGGGCGCTGGGATTTGGCGGGCAGCTCCAGGGCGGGACGTGATCCAAAGTGAGGCGTGGGGGAGCAGGTTTCCTCGGATCAGGTTGACCAGGAGAACGCGGAGTCGCATCGCGTGCTCCGGGTCGCCGATTTCTGGGCTCTTACCGAAATCCAAGCGGAGGCGACTCTCGTCCAAGCCGTCAAAGATGAAGAGAGACTTGATGCCGGGATCCTTTAAAAGGGACGCCGTCTTCTCGATGTGTGGGTAATACCTCTGCACCAACTGGGTGACACTGAGTTTGCTCTCAGAGAGCAGGTTGAGTTCGCGGAATGGAAACATGAAGAGGAAGTCAAAGCCCAAGGCCGCTGAGCTGGTAGCCCAGTTGTGGACGAACCTGTGGACGCAAATGGTTTTCCCAATTCCCGCCAATCCCTTGGTTAAGGTGATCCGAGGTGGCTTGCGCAGCTGCTGGGAGCAGCTGAATATTTCAGTGTAGTCGATGGAAGGGGCATCGCACGTGGCCCGTCTGGACATGGCCTCAATGTCCATCACCTCATGCCGTTGGGAAATGGCGCTGCAATCACCGTCGGTTATCCAGAGACTGGTGAATTTCTCTGTTAGAAGGACCTTTTCACCGGGCTTGCTGGTGTACTCGATGATGTACTCGACCCTTTCCCTCAGCACCTTCTTGTGATGATCAATCAGTCCAGCGATGTCCACAACATCTCTTGGCCCTTGGGGAGTTTCTGTTTGGGAGAAGCATTTCAATTTTGGAGATGAATAAATAGAAGAGTCATTCTGTCATGAAGCCTGCTTAACTTTACGCCAATTGTCAGGTATTGTACAGGAAGAAAAAGCTTAACATTAGGGAAGCGAATTATAGAATCCCTACAGAGCAGAAGGCGCCCATTCAGCCCATCGAGCCTGCGCCAACACTCTGAAAGAGCCGGGCCGACGAATATTTTTAAGGCTGAGTCTCGTTGGGTCTTGATTGACAAGACAGGGAAAAGTGCGAGACAGGAAAGTGGAGTTGAGGTCACAATCAGATTAGCCATAATCTTATCAAATGGCGGAGTAAACCTAAGGGACCAAATGGCCGACGGCTGCTCGGCACGGCGGCAGAGTGGTTAGCACTGCCGCCTCACAGCGCCAGGGACCTGGGTTCAATTCCGGCCTCGGGTGATTGTCTGTGTGGAGTTTGCACGTTCTCCCCGCCTTTGACTGGGTTTCTTCCGGGTGCTCCTGTTTCCTCCCACAGTCTAAAGATGGACTGGTCAGGTAAATTGGCCATGATCAATTGCCCCATTGTGTCGAAAGGTGCACAGGTTAGGTGGGGTTGTGGGATTACGGGTGGTGTGCGCTTTCGGAGGGTCGGTGCAGATTCGATGGGCCGAATGACCCGAATGTGGGGACTCTGCGCTCCAACATCAGGGGGACAAAAGGTGATCAGAGGAAGGAAAATGCTAGAAGCCAAAAATCTGTGCTTTAGATAGACCCCCAGCAACGCTGGAAATGATTAATAACTTGCATTTAATATGGAGCTCCAAATATTCAACATAATCAAAATCCTCTCTGCTCCCTCTCCTCGGCCGACACAGCCGACCTAAGAAGCGGTGCCCAGAATTGGATGTTATACTCTAGATGGGGCCAAACCCGTGCTTTGTAATGGTTTAGCATATAGAACATAGAAAAATACAGCACAGAACAGGCCCTTCATAGATTTCATAGAATTTACAGTACAGAAGGAGGCCATTCGGCCCATCGAGTCTGCACCGGCTCTTGGAAAGAGCACCCTACCCAAGGTCAACACCTCCACCCTATCCCCATAACCCAGTAACCCCACCCAACACTAAGGGCAATTTTGGACACCAAGGGCAATTTAGCATGGCCAATCCACCTAACCTGCACATCTTTGGACTGCGGGAGGAAACTGGAGCACCCGGAGGAAACCCACGCACACACGGGGAGGACGTGCAGACTCCGCACAGACAGTGACCCAAGCCGGGAATCGAACCTGGGACCCTGGAGCTGTGAAGCAATTGTGCTATCCACAATGCTACCGTGCTGCCCTTAAGAACAAATTAATCTACACTCCATTAATCTCCCGTAATCCATGTACCTATCCAATAGCCGCTTGAAGGTCCCTAATTTTTCCGACTCAACTACTTCCACAGGCAGTGCATTCCATGCCCCCACTACTCGCTGGGAAAAGAACCTACCTCTGACATCCCCCTATACACGGTAGCATTGTGGATAGCACAATGGCTTCACAGTTCCAGGGTCCCAGGTTCGATTCCCAGCTGGGTCACTGCCTGTGCGGAGTCTGCACATCCTCCCCATGTGTGCGTGTGTTTACTCCGGGTGCTCCGGTTTCCTCCCACAGTCCAAAGATGTGCAGGTTAGGTGGATTGGCCGTGATAAATTGCCCTTTGTGTCCAAAATTGCCCTTCGTGTTGGGTGGGGTTACTGGGTTATGGGGATAGGGTGGAGGTGTTGACCTTGGGTAGGGTGCTCTTTCCAGGAGCCGGTGCAGACTCGATGGGCCGAATGGCCTCCTTCTGCACTGTAAATTCTATGATTATCTATATCTTCCACCATTTACCTTGAATTTATGTCCCCTTGTAATGGTTTGTTCCACCCGGGGAAAAAGTCCATATCCTCCGCGTCTTATGAAATCAGGGATCGTGGTCGGAATTTTCCGGAACCTCCATCGCGGTAGGTTTTTCTGACTCACCGCCAGTGGGATCTTCTAGTCCCAGTGAAGTCAGCAGCCATTTTGCATGGCTCGCCCATTGGCGGCGATTGACTTCAATGGGAACGGGAGATGCTGCCAGCAGGAAGGGCTGGAAAATCCCACCATCTCCGCCCCTGGCATTTTCAACAGTTTCCCCAGCTAATCTTTACACCTGCAAACATTCTAATTTTCAAGTAGGGTTTTCAAAATTATTGGGGGATATTCTTTTTTTTAAAATAATTTTTATTGGAATTTTTTGAAAGATATATATCAACAGAACAATAATAATAATAACAATAATAATAAATACCCCCAGGCACCCGTAACAACGCATGTAACAAACCCCCCCACCCCCCCAAACCCAGTAAACAAAATAAATTAACAATAAGCAAATTAACTTAAACAATACCCCCCTGAAACCCCCCCCCCCTTTCCCCGCCTCCCCCGCCGGGTTGCTGCTGCTGCTGACCTAGTTCCTTATCGTTGAGCCAGAAAGTCGAGGAAAGGCTGCCACCTCCTAAAGAACCCTTGTACCGACCCCCTCAGGGGATGTTGCTCAAGTTTACGGACATACAGGCAGGAGTAGGGCCACTCGGCCCCTCGGGCCTGCTCCCCCCCACCCCCATCCGATAAGATCGTGGCTGATCTGATTGTAACCTCAATCCCGCCAACCCCCTGATAACCTTTCACCCCAACTTTAGTCAAGAATCCTTCCAGCTCTGCCATACATATATTCAACGGGCGGGGTTTTCCTGGCTACCCGTCGCGCGTTTCGCAGAGACGGCCCGTCATTGGCTGGTGGCGGAGTCCTCTGCCCGCACCATTGTCAATCAGGTTTCCCATCGAATGCATCCCTCGTTGCCGGGCAACCAGCAGCGGGGATGCGCCATCAGCGAGACCGGTGTGAACAGCCGGAATATTCCAGGAAATGACTCTGCTTCCACTTCCTTTTGAGGAAGAGAATTCCAGAGGCTCACAACCCCCAGAGAAAGATTTCTCTTCATCCCCGTCTTAAAAGAGCAAACCCCTATTTTTAAACAGTGACCTCCATTCGAGTAAAACTCTGAACTGTTTCCGACAGCGTTACCTTTTTCCGTAAAGAGGACCGATGCTGAACATGATGCTCTAAATGTGGTCTCACCAATGCCCTGTATGACTGAAGCATAACCTCCCCACCTTTGTAATCATTGCTCTCACACTCAACAATAACATTCTATTATCTTTCCCAATTACTCGCCATACCTGTATACCAGCCTATTGTGATTCATGCACTAGAACACCCAGATCCCTCTGCACCTCAGCGATGCAATCCCTCACCATTTACATAACGGGCTTCTTTTTTCTTTATTTTTCCTGCCGAAATGGAATCTTTCACATTTGCCCACTTTACACTCCGTTTACCAGCTTTCTGACCACTCCCTTAACCTGTCAATGTCCCTCCGGAGCCTCCCTACGTCCTCTTCAGGTTTAAGTTTAAAATCCAGGCGATCGAAGCTAAAAACGTGGAAGCTACGCGACTGGGAATATGGGCGGCGCACTGGCAGAGTGGTTAGCACTGTTGCTTCACAGCACCCGGGTCCCACAAGTTCGAATTCCCGCCTCGGGTCGCTGTCTGTGCGGAGTCTGCACATTCTCCCCGTGTCTGCGAGGGTTTCCTCCGGGTGCTCCAGTTTCCTCCCACGAGTCCCAAAAGACGTGCTGTTAGGTGGATTGGACATTCTGAATTCTCCCTCTGTGTACCCGGACAGGCGCCGGAATGTGGCGACTCGGGGATTTTCACAGTAACTTCATTGCATTGTTAATGTAAGCCTACTTGTGACACTAATTAGGATTATTATTATTAAAAGCGCTCCGAAACCATTTGTACAAAAACAAATCTGAAATAAAACAACCTGCTCCGGGTAAAAGGTCACAGACTTCAAACATTAACTCTGTTTCTCTCTCCACAGATGCTGCTCTGATAATAATGATAATCTTTAGTCACAAGGAGTCTTACATTAACACTGCAATGAAGTTACTGTGAAAAGCCCCTAGTCACCACACTCCGGCACCTGTTTGGGTACACGGCGGGAGAATTCAGAATGTCCAAATTTATAGGCGACTGAGGTTTTCCAGCCATTTCTGTTTTCACTCCGACAACATTTTGGCTGCTGTCTTAACAGAGATCTTAAATTAGTCATCCTACAACGTAAACGGAATCCCGAATCTGTTGGACGGGGGCACTCACCGCTCCATCTGCTGTCAGCAGTCGTCTGGAGGTTAACAGTCACGGGGCCTGTGATGTTCTGGAACGTTGGACAGACAGCAGTGCTCCCACCTTGCACCGTCTGTTGGGATCGGAGGAGCGCCTGTCGTTGGGAATCTGCGAGGGAGCTGGGATTGTGGCCTCCTGTCAGAAATCAAAAGGAATACTCAAGGGGATGTCGAGATCATAACCGATATGCTGACTGATAAATCACTGAAAAGCCACGATGTGAAAGGCAGAGGCTGAGAATGTGTCCTGGGTGATGTTGTATTCGGTTGTCACATGCACCATTCACCAGCCGATGTTCATCTTCGCTGAAATCAATGGGGGTCGAATTCCAAGTGGGTGGTCGGTAACACCACCTGATTTAAACGGCCTCCTGAAGAAACCTCTATCCCATGACCGTTATCCTGGGTGGCAGTACGCGATTGGTTGTGCCACATTGACCACCTGCCAGTTTCCCTGCCCGATATTCTGTGCCATTGAGCTCAACTGAGCTGACAGCAGACTGGCGCTTGGACCAACACTGTCACCGCGATGCTACCAATTGTCCGCTACCGCCTAGACAAGGGTGGCACTGCCGTTGGCACTGCTGCCCCACAGCGCCAGGGATCCGGGTTCAATTCCGGCCTCGGGCGACTGTCTGTGTGACTTGCAGGTTAGGTGGATTGGCCACGCTAAATTGCCCCTTCGTGTCCAAAGGTGTGCAGGTCAGGTGGGGTAGGGGAGCCAGCCTAGGTGAGGGTGATCTTTCTGAGGGTGGGTGCAAACTGGATGGGCCGAATGGTTTCCTCCTGCTCTATTCTATGAAAAGACATAATTAGCTTTAATGGCCTCCTGTTCTTTTTGTTATTTATTCGTACAGGAGATGTGGGCATCACTGTCTGGGCCGTCATTTATTGCCCACCCCCAAGAGCATTTAAGAGTCAACCACGTTGCTGTGGGTCTGGAGTCACATGTGGGCCAGACCAGGTGAGGACGGCAGATTTCCTTCCCTAAAGGGCATTAATGAACCAGATGGGTCTTTGCAACAATTGTCTATCATTAGACCTTTAATTCCAGGTTTTTATTGAATTCAAATTTCACTTCCTGCCCTGGTGTGATTCGAACCCACGTCCCCAGAGAATTGCCTGGGGGGGGTCGCTGAATTATTAATCCGGCGACAATACCACGACACTACTGCCTCCTCTTATGTTAGTGCGTATCTCTTCACGGCACTTTGTTGTGGTTCTGTAACCACAGGTAGGTTGGGTAAGGATGGCAGATTTCAAAGGTAACCAGATGGGTTTTTACGACAATGGTTTAATTGGACTTTATTGAATTCCAATTTCACCGCCTGCTTCGCCGAATTCAAACCAGAGTCCCCAGGGCCAATACCAGATCACTAGTCCAGTGACAGTACCACTACGCCACCTCCTCCCCCTATGACGACTTAAGTAAAGGAACAAGATAATTTGCAATGACAAATTAGTAATCGCTCGATACACTTACCGTGTTCCATTTCCATCAATGTTAGAGTGCAGAAGCGAGGTAGAAATCTGGAACTCAGATACTGTATGAACAGCAAATGAGAGTACTATGCATGTGTAAATGTGCTTATGTGTATCTGTGCATCTCTCTCGCTCTTGGTCTCACGCACACTGTAAATGTCGGTATTTATGTGTCTCTCAATCATTTACTTGTTACTGTAACACTCTTTCCCTGTCCATCATTTCAATATCTGTGAGTGTGTGAATTTCACAGTGTCTGCCAGTAAATGTCCGTGTGTGTCTTTTTGTGTTTCTCTCTCTCTCTCTTCCTGTGTCTGTCTGTCGATCCGCATTTCTCTGCCTCCCCTTCTCTGTCTGTAAATGTCCAAGTGTATAACTGTCCCTGTCTCTCTCTCTCTGTGTCGGGGAAAGGATTCAGAAATGAGCAAAGAGGGTCGCTGGGTCTGATGAAGAAACTGAACCACTCCAAACACAAACGATCATGATGTGATTCTTTTCTGCAAAATGAAAAGAGGGTTTTTTTAAAAAAAACAGTGGATTTACTCATCACATCTGTAAATTAAATAAAAACAATGCAACATGCTTTATACCTTGTGCGCATTGGAAATATACCTTGGATGGGATGTATAATGGACATCCTCACTTATCGACAGCCACAGGAGAGGTGCCTGTAGATTGGAGGGCAGCACATGTTGTGCCCTTGTTTTAAGAAGGGCTGTAGGGATAATCCTGGGAACTACAGACCGGTTCGCCTTACTTCTGTAGTGGGTAAATTGTTAGAAGATATTCTGAGGGACAGGATCTACAGACATTTAGACAGGCAAGGGCTAATTAGAGAAAGAGCATGGCTTTGTAAGGGGAAAGTCATGTCTCACGAATTTGATTGAGTTTTTTGAAGGGGTAGCCAAGAAGGTAGATGAGGGCAGTGCAGTCGACATTGTCTACTTGGACTTTAGCAAGGCCTTTGACAAGGTACCGCATGGTTGGTTGTTGCAAAAGGTTAAATCTCATGGAATCCAGGGTGATGTAGCCAATTGGATACAAAATTGGCTTGGCGACCGAAGCCAAAGGGTGGTTGTGGAGGGTTGTGTTTCAACTGGAGGCCTGTGACCAGCGGTGTGCCTCAGGGATCGGTGCTGGGTCCACTGTTATTTGTTATATATATAAATGATTTTGAGAATGTAGGGGGCATGGTTGGTAAGTTTGCAGATGACACCAAGATTGGTGGCATAGTGGATAGTGAAGAATCATAGAATCATAGCAATTACAGTACAGAAGGAGGCCATTCGGCCCATCGAGTCTGCATCGGCTCTTGGAAAGAGCACCCCACTTAAGCCCACGCCTCCACCCCATCCCAGTAACCCCACCTAACCTTTTTGGATACTAAGGGCAATTTATCGAACCTGCACACTGCGGGAGGAAACTGGAGCACCCAGAGGAAACCCACGCAGACGTGAGGAGAACGAGCAGACAGTGACCCAAGCCGGGAATCGAACCTGGGACCCTGGAGCTGTGAACTGTGATAACCACTGTGCTACCGTGCTGCCCAGAAGGTTATATAAGATTGCAACAGGATCTTGACCAGTGGGCCAATGAATGGCAGATGGAGTTTAATTTGGATAAATGTGAGGCGTTTGGTAGATCAAATATAGGCAGGACCTACTCAGTTAATGGTAGGGAGTTGGGGAGAGTTACAGAACAAAGAGATCTAGGAATACAGGTTCATAGCTCCTTGAAGGTGGAGTCGCAGGTGGACAGGGTGGTGAAGAAGGCATTCAGCAGGCTAGGTTTTATTGGTCAGATTATTGAATACAGGTGTTGGGAAGTCTTGTTGAAGTTGTACAAGACATTGGTATGATCACACACGGAATACTGTGTCCAGTTCTGGTCATCCTATTATAGGAAGGATATTGTTAAACTAGAAAGAGTGCAGAAGAGATTTACGAGGATGCTACCAGGACTTGATGGTCCGAGTTATAAGGAGAGGCTGGATAGACTGGGACTTTTTTCCCTGGAGCGTAGGAGGCTTAGGGGTGATCTTATAGAGGTCTACAAAATAATGAGGAGCATAGCTGAGGTAGATAGTCAACACCTTTTCCCAAAGGTAGAGGAGTCTAGACCTAGAGGATATAGGTTTAAGGTGAGAGGGGAGAGATACGAAAGAGACCAGAGGGGAAATTTCTTCACACAGAGGGTGGTGAGAATCTGGAACGGGCTGCCAGAGGCAGTGGTGGAGGTGGGTACAATTTTTTCCTTTAAAAAACAGTTAGACAGTTACATGGGCAGAGTGGGTATAGAGGGATATGGGACAAATGCGGGCAAGTGGGACTAGCTTAGCGATAGCAACTGGGCAGCATGGACAAGATGGGCCGAAGGGCCTGTGACTCACGGCTTTCCCATTTCCACATTATAATAACTCTCCGACTCAATTCTACTGCTCAATATTCGCCCACTGGGTGAGAAATCTCCAGTGTGGGTCCGCATAGCCGATATGGGAAGCTTGGAGTTTTGGTGACATGAACTAAATGTTTCTTGACCTGTTCAGTATCCAGCGAATCAGATTAGGGGCTTGCTTTGTTAGGAATGGGTTAGGGTTAGACATTCCAATTACCTGTCTCATTGATGTTAAGTATCCAATAATTGACACTGATTATGTAACGGGGTTGCAGGTGGCACTTGTGGTGTGCGGTGATGGAGTTTTGTATAGAATGTGTTCACGGAAAATAAAGGTGTCTTGGGAAAGGAGCAGAACTCTTGACTCTTTACTCGGCAGCAGCCAGAAGCTAACATGATTCTCCGTTCCTCCGGCTGCATGTTTCCCGGCGGCGTGCCATTCGCTGATGGCGGGATTCTCTCTTCCTGCCAATTGCCAATGGAATTTCCCATTGAAGGCCGCTCCTCCCCACCGTGAAACCCACGGGCATGGGGGGGGGGGGGCGGTTTGAAACTGTGTCGCCAGAGCATTAGCCCAAGCCTCCGGATTACTGGCCAAGTGACATTACCCCGGCGTCACCTTCTTCTCCCTCTGCTGCTCTTTCACCCGTTTACCAGTACCCACACGGGGCTGTGGATCTGGTGAGAGGGAATCCGCCATCTGGGGAGTAGTAATGGCCAAGGCCTGCGCAACTAGCAACCAGAGTTTATAAAGAGCGATGGCCCCCCTCTGTCCAAATTCTCACTGGGGAAATGCATCACATGACACATTACTCAGCCCCCAGCTCACACAATGGGCTGAAAGGCCATTTTTTGTGCTGTAGAACTCGATGACCATGACAAGGCGACAAAGTGTTCAAATCTTTATTGGGCATTTGGTTTTCCCAAAGAAACCAAACATCTGGATCCACGCAGCATTTTGCCCCCCATCACTCACCTGCTGGATTCCAAAAGAAAGGAAATGCTCTTTAAGAAACTGAGGTGAATAATTTAAAGCGTTAATTCTCAAACCCATTTTGTGTGTTGCCCAAAAATCTCTCTCACAATTGCTCACGCATGTGAGCCGGACTCACTTCCTCATTTTTCTATTGCCTAATCACAGGCAGCACGGTAGCATTGTAGATAGCACAATCGCTTCACAGCTCCAGGGTCCCAGGTTCGATTCCGGCTTGGGTCACTGCCTGTGCGGAGTCTGCACATCCTCCCCGTGTGTGCGTGGGTTTCCTCCGGGTGCTCTGGTTTCCTCCCACATTCCAAAGATGTGCAGGTTAGGTGGATTTGCCATGATAAATTGTCCTTAGAGTCCAAAATTGCCCTTAGTGTTGGGTGGGGTTACTGGGTTATGGGGATAGGGTTGAGGTGTTGATCTTGGGTAGGGTGCTCTTTCCAAGAGCCGGTGCAGACTCGATGGGCTGAATGGCCTCCTTCTGCCACGTAAATTCTATGACAGTTTTATCTTCATGTGCAACAGGATTGGAGCAGGTTCCGCTCACTCACGTGGTGCAGATAAGCAGGAACACAGGAACTGTTCAGCTACTCCCATCCTGGGAATTTCCAGGTGCAAGGACAATGTGCGGGTTAGGTGGATTGGCCATGCTAAATTGCCCGTAGTGTCCTAATAAAAGTAAGGTTAAGGGGGGGGTTGTTGGGTTACGGGTATAGGGTGTAGGGTAGATACGTGGGTTTGAGTAGGGTGATCATGGCTCGGCACAACATTGAGGGCCGAAGGGCCTGTTCTGTGCTGTACTGTTCTATATGTTGATGGCAATTCACAGCCATCAAACTCGATCAATTAGCCAATCACAGAGCCAGACCAGACAGGTCTGAAGGGAAAGCTCTGAAGCGGTCCACACTGAACATTTCCAACCAAGTACTTGCCACAGGTCATTTCTCAAACTATGCCACTGGGAGGCACGGTAGCACAGTGGTTACCACTGTTGCTTCCCGGCGCCAGGGTCCCAGGTTCGATTCCTGGCTTGGGTCAATGTCTGTGCAGAGTCTACACGTTCTACCTGGTGAATCCCGCCCGCTTGGGGTTGTGCGTGGCTCGCTCACTCCGCCGCTGGTAGACCTGCCGCGCTGGGGGGTCGCCATCGGTGGGACCGGAAAGCCCAGTCAATGGCTGGAAGGGCTGGAAAATTTCGCCCACAGTCTAAATTCCAGGAACCATCTTCGGGATCCAACTCACTCCCAGGACTCAGAGGCAAATGCAGCTCGAACAACACCCTGTGATTTGATTTGATTTATTATCACGAGTAACGAGGTACAGTGAAAAGTATTGTTCTGCGTACAGTCCAGGAAGATCGTTCCATATATTAAAAAACATAGGACATACGATAAATACACAATGGTAGCAGAGTGGTTAGTACAGTTGCTTCACAACGCCAGGGACCCGGGTTTGATTCCCGGCTTGGGTCACTGTCTATGCGGAGTCTGCACGTTCTCCCCGTGTCTGCGTGGGTTTCCTCCGGGTGCTCTGGTTTCCTCCCACAAGTCCCGAAAGACGTGCCATAAGGTAATTTGGATATTCTGAATTCTCCCTCTGTGTACCCGAACAGGCGCTGGAATGTGGCGACTATGGGCTTTTCACAGTAACTTCATTGCAGTGATAATGTTAGCCTACTTGTGACACTAATAAAGATTGTAGTAAAGATTATGAATCAGAGCACACAGCAGTCTCTTACTTCTCTCTGAGAGATATGTCTAATTCTGCTCCTATGTCTTATGGTCTTATCGGGTTTGGGAAAATATCAGCCATGATTGAATGGCGGAGCAGACTCGATGGGCCGAGTGGCCTAATTCTTCTCCTATGTCTTATGATCTAGCGGTAAACTCGTCCAGCATGTTTTCGATCGCTTGGACGTTTGCTAGGAGTATGCTGGGGAGAGGAGATATGTGTATTGGACACCATTCTCCCCTGCTGCCACCCCTTCAGAATGCCGCGACAACCTGTTTTAGATCTACTAAAGACTGACAGGCAGAAATAGCAAAACCATGGACCCTCTGTATCAATTACCACCAAATGAGAAATGTATAAAATTACAAGCACAAAACCTCACAGATCTACACGATGCATACTTCAGGTTATTTTTGTTGTTTATGTGTCGATAATGTCTTTCATTTAGAATGACATGAATGAGAATATTGTAACACGGACTAACAAGCCTTGGTTAGATGTTGACCTAGGTTAAACAGAAGTAATGCCATATCCTAACCATATGTATACTTACAGATGCTTCCATGGACTTGATCCGAGCATTTGAAGGTGATTACAAAAAGCAGTGAATAACCATCCACGTTTCCATTCAAGAAGCGGTGCAGGGGCATTCCCATTCGTGTGTGTGAACCAACACAACATGGATCAATTCCTGCTCCAACCTTCCTTCTGGGATGGTCTAAGCAGTCTCGACTTTCCGTCTGAATTCCCGGTCATCCTTGTTGAAGGTCAACGGGTGTTTCTACTTCCTCTCTGCTTTCCGGCTGAATTGTGAGAATGCTTTCGCATCTGCTCCAATCTGAATAGCGGAAGTGAAGCTGATGCAACTTTTTCTGGTCGTCATTGTGGGTTGGAGCTGCTTCCAAGCCTCCACTGACCGGCGCCCATCAAACCTGGCTCACTGCCAATCATGGCCCCGAGCCAGTGGTTAGTGCACTCGCTCACGTCTGACCAGAAGGAAGGCCTTTCTGGGAGTGATGGGAAGGTTGCCTCCTCTGGCTCTGCAGTAGATTGCGAACGTTCTTTCACGGGGATTCCAAGTGTTCAGCTGCAATGATGTCATCAAGCTAGCAAAGCAGCCAATCGCATTAGAGGATTATCACAAACGGACAGCAAGGAAGTCAAAAACACCAAAGTCATACCACCTTTCAAAACATTTATTGCGAAAATAGTAAATGTTGCGACATACACATGGGGTGAGGGCCTTTGCTTTTCGTTATTTTTTAAATAGCTTAACGATCTAATAATTAATCATAACTGAGACTTTCCAAAGATATAAAATAATTTTTTCCCACCTTAGAGAGCCGCTGGCCAATCAAATAGCCGGCAGCTTAGCGGTCCTGACAGCACCATTTGGTGGCCACTGCTGGTACTACAGACAGCCACGAGAAAGTGGAGGCTGAACTCCAAAGAGAACCAGGGTATCAGTGAGGCCAGGCTGGCTGGCCCCAGCTGAGGGCGGGGGCTGGCAGAGGCGATGGGGAGGTGAGAGGAGGGGTGATGGTTAAGGAGATAGGTTGCTGAGTTTGAGTGGCCTAAGGTGGGTAAAGGGGGAAGGGTGATGTGGAGGGAGGGGTGTCTCCATTGGGCACAGGGGACCTGCAAAGGAGGATTTCCCCCACCCTCCAACCCCTGCCCAACACGATGGTTTACAGAGAACCCGGGAAGGGATAGTCAGATCCTGGATGCTGAGAGCAGAGGCTGTGAGCTGATGTCTCTCTCTCTCTCTCCAGAAATGCTGCTGTTTTTGGAACCTGCAGAGACATTTTGAGACCTGGATGAGTAGAAAGTGAAAACAATTACAGACTGGAAGCAACAACCTCCAACAGAAGGCCTTGAATGAAGAAAGATGTTCCGGCAGACATCCACCTGAAACAGAGACTTTTGTCCTTTTTACCATTCAAATTATTTTTTTCACCCCCCTCTTTCCCCTCTGTGTTTGTCTGCCTTGTGTGTAGAGAGTGGGGCGAGTTAAAGAGGGAGGATTAGGAATTAGATAATAGTTAACCAGTTGTATTTGCTGCCTATTTATTCACAGTTGCTGTGATTAATAAAAATTAATTGTGTTTAAATTTACAAACCTGGTGACTGTAATTATTGAGCCACCAAAAATCAAAGACTTTGGCTATTTTCTGAGAATGAATTTGTTTGTTTCAATTGCGGTACAACTCCAGGTCGTGGGGCTGGAATTGACTGTGTAATAGCCCAGGGTGTCGTAACACACATGGATAGTCCTGTGTTGCAGCTTCACTCGGTGCACACCTCATTTTTAGGTATTTTGGGTTCTGCTCCTGGCTTGCCCATCTGCACTCTTCATTGAACTAGGGTTGATCCTCTGGCTTGGTGATAATGGTAGAGTGGGCGATATGCCGGGCCATGAGGTTACAGATTGTGGCTGTATACGATTCTGTACATGGCCAGGAGAGTTGCTAGATCAGTTCACAATCGATCCCATTTAGCCACACAACACAATAAACACAATTCTCAATGTGAAGACGGGAGTTAGGGCAGCACGGTGGCCTAGTGGTTAGCACAACCGCCTCACGGCGCTGAGGTCCCAGGTTCGATCCCGGCTCTGGGTCACTGTCCGTGTGGAGTTTGCACATTCTCCCCGTGTCTGCGTGGGTTTCGCCCCCACAACCCAAAAATGTGCAGAGTAGGTGGATTGGCCACGCTAAATTGCCCCTTAATTGGAAAAAATAATTGGCTAATCTAAATTTATTTTTAAAAAAAGTGAAGACGGGAGTTCATCTCCACAAGGACTGTGTGGTGGTCCTACCTCACTGTCAGGGACAGATGCATCTGTGGCAGGCAAGTTAGTGAAGATGACTTCATGTATGTTTTTCCTACCCGTTGGTTCCCTCACCACCAGCCGCAGATCCAGTTGAGCAGCTAAGGACTCGGCCAGCTTGGTCAGTAGTTCTGCTGCCGAGCCTCTCTTGACGATAAACATTGAACTCCCCCACCCAGAGTACATTCTGTGCCCTTGCCACCCTCAGTGCTTCCCCTTAGTTGTGTTCAACATGGAACATAAGAACATAAGAACTAGGAGCAGGAGTAGGCCATCTGACCCCTCGAGCCTGCTCCGCCATTCAATCAGATCATGGCTGATCTTTTGTGGACTCAGCTCCACTTTCCGGCCCGAACACCATAACCCTTAATCCCTTTATTCTTCAAAAAACTATCTATCTTTACCTTAAAAACATGTAATGAAGGAGCCTCAACTGCTTCACTGGGCAAGGAATTCCATAGATTCACAACCCTTTGGGTGAAGAAGTTCCTCCTAAACTCAGTCCTAAATCTACTTCCTCTTATTTTGAGGGTATGCCCCCTAGTTCTGCTTTCACCCGCCAGTGGAAACAACCTGCCCGCATCTATCCTATCTATTCCCTTCATAATTTTTAATGTTTCTATAAGAACCCCCCCTCATCCTTCTAAATTCCAACGAGTACAGTCCCAGTCTACTCAACCTCTCCTCGTAATCCAACCCCTTCAGCTCTGGGATTAATTTAGTGAATCTCCTATTGAACTTGGAGGAGCACCGATTCATCAGCTGAGGGCGGATGGGTACATGGTAATCAGCAGCAGGTTTCCTCATGTTTGAACTGATGCCATGAAACTTCATGGGGTCCAGAGTTGATGTTGATGACTCCCAGGGCAGCTCCCTCCTGTCTGTATCCCACTGTGCCGCCACCTCTGCTGGGTCTGTCCTGCTGATGGGATACGACATACTCCGGTTAGGTGATGGTGGTGTCTGGGACATTGTTTGTAAGATATGATTCAATGCGTATGACTCTGTCATGCTGTTCTATAAATCAGCTCTCCTCATTTTGGCCCAAGCCCCTAGATGTTAGTAAGGAGGACTTTGCAGAGTTGACAGGGTGCCCTTGTCATTTCCGGTGCCTAGGCCAGGTGGTCTGTTAATTTCGCTGTTTGATACAATAGAGTGGCTTGCTGGGCCATTTCAGAGTCAACCACATTGCTGTGGGTTCTGGGTCTGGAGCCACGTGTGGGCCAGACCGGGCAAGGGCGGCAGATTTCCTCACGTGAACCAGATGGGTTTTTTACGACAACTTTAATTCCATAGTTCTTATTAACTTCAAATTCTACCACCTGCTGTGGTGGGATTCGAACCCAGAGCATTGTCCAGTGGCAATACCACTCCGTTACCCAGCACACTCCCTCCACCTCTTTCTATGCTATAATGGCTAGGGGGGTCAGAGTTTGAGGATAAGGGGTAAACCTTTTGGGACTGAGGTGAGGAGAAATTTCTTCACCCAGAGAGGGGTGAATCTGTGGAATTCATGATCACAGAATGTAGTTGAGGCCAAAACTTGTAACTTCAAGAAAGAATTAGATATAGCTCTTGGGGCTAAAGAGATCAAGGCATATGGGGGGGAGGCGGTATCAAGGGATATGGGGGAAGGCGGTATCAAGGGATATGGGGGGGAAGGCGGTATCAAGGGATATGGGGGGGAAGGCGGTATCAAGGGATATGGGGGGGAAGGCGGTATCAAGGGATATGGGGGGAAGGCGGTATCAAGGGATATGGGGGGGAAGGCGGTATCAAGGGATATGGGGGGAAGGCGGTATCAAGGGATATGGGGGGAAGGCGGGATCAAGGGATATGGGGGGGAAGGCGGTATCAAGGGATATGGGGGGGAAGGCGGTATCAAGGGATATGGGGGGGAAGGCGGTATCAAGGGATATGGGGGGGAAGGCGGGATCAAGGGATATGGGGGGGAAGGCGGTATCAAGGGATATGGGGGGAAGGTGGTATCAAGGGATATGGGGGGAAGGCGGTATCAGGGTATTGAACGAGAGCAGCCATGATCATAATGAATGGCAGAGCAGGCTCGAAGAGCCGGATGGCCTCCTCCTGGTTCCATTTTCTATGTTTCTATAACTTGCTGAGTATGAGTAACTTACCTCCTGACTTCCCAAAGCCTGTCCATTATCTATAAGGCACAAGCCAGGGATTTGATGGAATACTCTCCACTTGCCTGGATGAGTGCAGCTCCAATAACCCTCATGGGGTTTGGCGCTATTCAGCACAATGCAACCTGGTTGATTGACACCCTAGACACCACCTTAAAATTAATCCCTTCCAACACTGTACTGCAGCAACTCACCAAGCCTCCTTCAATAGAATCTTCCAAACCCGCAACTTCTAGCACCTAGAATGGACAAGGGCAGCAGAGACGTGGGAAACAACACAACCGCAAGTTCCCCTGATTTGTGACTAAATCGCTGTCACTGGGTCAAAATCTTGGCACTCCCGTCTAACAGCACTGTGGGTGTACCTGCACCACATGGACTGCAGCGGTTCAAGAAGACGGCTCACCACCACCTTTTCAAGGGCAATTACGGATGGGCAATCAATGCTGGCCTTGCCAGAGATGCCAACAAACCAAGAGAAAAAAAAAAAATATAGGCAAAAGAGCTCAAGGTGACATTTTTACACATAGGATCTGGAATGCACTGTCTGAGAGTGTGGTGGAGGCAGGGTCAATTTGGGTTTTCGAAAGTGAATAGGTGTTTGAAAAGAAACATTTGCAGGGTTACAAGAGAAATGCAGGAAACTGGATTGCTCTCGTAGAGAACACACGCGCACAAGGCGACAAGTGGCCTCTTTCTGAAATGTGACCATTCTATACTTCTGAAAAACCCACTTGCCGCAGATGGAACAGTTCCCGAGAGCAATGTGAGAGCGGAAAAGAGGAAGCTGTTGCCACCACAGCTGCCCTGAGAAGTGGAGTGCAGCCTGCAGCTGAGCAGTCGGTGGGTGACCACAAACTCTGCTGCCTTTGCAATGCATCCTGAGGACTAACATCTCCTAATACCGAGAGTTCACCGTCAAAGTCCTTCCTGGACATCCGCACCCACAAAATCCGGGCCCATATGATTTTACAGGGGCAGCTAATGATTAAATTAGAACATAGAACAGAGAACAGTACAGCACAGTACAGGCCCTTCGGCCCACAATGTTGTGCCATTTATCCTAATCTAAGATCAACCTAACCAACACCCCTTCAATTTACTGCAGTCCATGTGCCTGTCCAAGAGTCGCTTAAATGATCCTAATGACTGACTCCACCAACAAGGTGACAAGGTGCCACACAAAAGGTTGCTGCATAAGGTAAAGATGCATGGCATTAAGGGTAAAGTAGTAGCATGGATAGAGGATTGGTTAATTAATAGAAAGCAGAGTTGGGATAAATGGGTGTTTCTCTGGTTGGCAATCAGCAGCTAGTGGTGTCCCTCAGGGATCCGTGTTGGGCCCACAATTGACATAGATGATTTGGAGTTGGGGACCAAGGGCAATGTGTCCAAGTTTGCAGATGACACTAAGATGAGTGGTAAAGCGAAAAGTGCAGAGGATACTGGAACTCTGCAGAGGGATTTGGATAGGTTAAGTGAATGGGCTAGGGTCTGGCAGATGGAATACAATGTTGACAAATGTGAGGTTATCCATTTTAGTAGGAATAACGGCAAATGGGATTATTATTTAAACGATAAAATATTAAAGCATGCCGTTGTTCAGAGAGACTTGGGTGTGCTAGTGCATGAGTCACAGAAGGTTGGTTTACAAGTGCAACAGGTGATTAAGAAGGCAAATGGAATTTTGTCCTTCATTGCTAGAGGGATGGAGTTTAAGACTAGGGAGGCAATTGTATAAGGTGTTAGTGCGGCCACACCTGGAGTATTGTGTTCAGTTTTGGTCTCCTTACTTGAGAAAGGACGTACTGGCGCTGGAGGGTGTGCAAAGGAGATTCACTAGGTTAATCCCAGAGCTGAAGGGGTTGGATTATGAGGAGAGGTTGAGTAGACTGGGACTGTACTCATTGGAATTTAGAAGGATGAGGGGGGATCTTATAGAAACATTTAAAATTATGAAGGGAATAGATAGGATAGATGCGGGCAGGTTGTTTCCACTGGCGGGTGACAGCAGAACTAGGGGACATAGCCTCAAAATAAGGGGAAGTAGATTTAGGACTGAGTTTAGGAGGAACTTCTTCACCCAAAGGGTTGTGAATCTATGGAATTCCTTGCCCAGTGAAGCAGATAGAATAGTTTTTTGAAGAATAAAGGGATTAAGGGTTATGGTGTTCGGGCCGGAAAGTGGAGCTGAGTCCACAAAAGATCAGCCATGATCAAATTGAATGGCGGAGCAGGCTCGAGGGGCCAGATGGCCTACTCCTGCTCCTAGTTCTTATGTTAACTCTGCTGGCAGTGCATTCCACACACCCACCACTCTCTGTGTAAAGAACCTCCCTCTGATATCTCCCCTATACCTTCCTCCAATCACCGTAAAATTATGTCGCCGCGTGACAGCCATTTCCGCCCTGGAGAAAAGTCTCTGTCTATCCATGCCTCTCATCACCTTGTACACCGCTATCAAGTCACCCCTCTTCCTTCTTCGCTCCAGTGAGAAAAGCCCTAGCTCCCTCAACCTTTCTTCATAAGACATGCCCTCCAGTCCAGGCAGCATCCTGGTAAATCTCCTCTGCACCCTCTTCTATTCTGTGCTCATGAAATATTCAGACCTTATATTGGTCTTGCAATCTACCAGAGGAAGACGTGCTCATGTGTTTCCTCATAAGATGTCTTCACCCTACAACTAAGGAACATATTCATTGATTAATGTGGGGGCAGAGGACGAGGAACTTACTGCCCATGAAGGTGGTGGCAGGGCAGGCGAATCAATGGTTTCGAAAATAAATTGGATGAGCATTTGAGGGCTATGGGGATAGAGTGGAGGAATGGGATTGACTACATTGATCCACAGCAATCCTGCATGTACTCAACCAGCCAAATTGGACTGGATTTGGATTGGCTTTGGGTTTATTGTCACGTGTACGAGGTACAGTGAAAAGAATTGTTCTGAGTACAGTCCAGGCAGATCGTTCCATACATGAAAAACATAGGACATACGATTAATACAAACTGGGCAGCACAGTGGTTAGCACTGTTGCTTCACAGCGTCAGGGACCCGGGTTACTGTCAGTGCGGAGTCTGCACGTTATTCCAGTGTCTGCATGGGTTTCCTCTGGGTGCTCCGATTTCCTCCCACAGTCCAAAGATGTGTAGGTTTGGTGAATTGGACATTCTGAATTCTCCCTCAGTGTACCTGAACAGGTGCCGGAGTGTGGCAAATAGGGGATTTTCACAGTAACCTCATTGCAGTACACCTACAAAAGATTATTATGTAAAGATATAGACATTGGGTGAAGCATTCGGTGTGTAGTACTACTCAGTAGTGAAGATGTAGTGGAGAGTTCAGTTCAGTCCATAAGAGGTTCGTTCAGGAGTCTGGTAACAGTGGGGAAAAAGCTTTTTTTGAATCGGTTGGTGCGTTTTCTCAGACTTTTGTATCTCCTGACCGATGCAAGAGGTTTAAAGAGAGAATAACCCGGGTGGGTGGGGCATTTAATTGCGCTGCCCGCTTTCTCAAGGCAGCAGGAGGTGTAGATCGAGTCAATGGATGGTAGGTGGGTTTGCGCGATGGACTGCGCTGTGTTCACGTTTCTTAGAGCCTTGGGCCGGGCAGTTGCCATACTTGCCATAAGTTGCCATACCAAGCTGTGATGCAGCCACATCGGCGCATCTGTAAAAATTGGTAAGAGTCAATGTGGACATGCTGAATTTCCTTAGTTTCCTGAGGAAGTATAGGCACTGTTGTGCTTTCCTGGTCGTAGATTGTCAAAGTAGCTTTGACAAAGTGTCATCCAGACTCAAAACATTTGCTCCCTTCTCTCATTATTCTTAACTACTTGCTGTAACTGCACACTAACGTATTATGGCCCATGCAGTAAAACACCTAGATCACTCAAAATTCTCAATTTAAATAAAACTCTGCTTCTTTATTTTTCCTGCCAAAGTGAACTTCACATTTTTCCACATTATACTCCGTCTGTCAGATTTTTTGCCCACTCACTCAAGCTATCTGTATGCACCCTTCTTGACCTCTACACACTTTCTTACCGATCTTTGTGTCATCTGTAAATTTAGCTACCATGCCTTCACTCCCCTCATCTGAGCCGTTGGTATAAATTGTATAAAGCTGAGACCCCAGCTGGATTTCACTCATCACATCCTGCCCATCAGAAAAAGGCCCACTTAGGGCAGCACGGTGGCGCAGTGGGTTAGCACTGGGGCCTCATGGTGCCAAGGTCCCAGGTTCGATCCCGGCCCTGGGTCACTGTCCATGTGGAGTTTGCACGTTCATTCCGCGTTTGCGTGGGTTTCGCCCCCACAACCCAAAGATGTGCAGGGTAGGTGAATTGGCCACGCTAAATTGCCCCTTAATTGGAAAAAATGAATTGGATACTCTAAATGCTTTAAAAAAAAAAGAAAAAGGCCCATTTATGCATACTCTTAGTTATCTGCCAGCCAGCTAATCTTCTATCCATACTAATATTATCCCCCTACACGAGCGTTTATTTTCCACAATAACCTATGATATTGCCCCTTATACAGTACTAATCAGAAAAGACTGAACAGACTAGGGTTCTTTCTTTGGGGAAGAGGGCGATGAAGAGATCGTTAGGATTCAAAGTAGGGGGGTGAAGAAAATGTTTCCTTTTGTAGGGAAGTCCAATCAGATGGCACATCAAAATAAGATCATCACTAATAAATCTAATAGAAAATTCAGAAGAAATGTCTTTAACCAGAGCATGGATAGAATGTGGGATATGATATCAAAAGTAATTGAACTGAATAACATAGATGTGTGTACGGAAAAACTAGCTAAGCGTACATAGGGCGAAGGAATAGAAAGATATGCTGATAGGATTTGATAAAGTAGGGTAGGAGGACGCAAATCCTCATTTGTATCTATCAAAGGCTATGGGGAGAAAGCAGGGTTAAGCTATTGAGTTGGATGATCAGCCGTGATCGTGATGAATGGCGGAGCAGGTTCGTAGGGCCAAAAGGCCTCCTCCTGCTCCTATGAAATGAAAATCGCTTATTGTCACAAGTAGGCTTCAAATGAAGTTACTGTGAAAAGCCCCTAGTCGCCACATTCCGGCGCCTGTTCGGGGCGGCAGGTACGGGAATTGAACCGTGCTGCTGGCCTGCCTTGGTCTGCTTTAAAAGCCAGCAATTTAGCCAAGTGTGCTAAACCAGCCCCTCTATGTATCCGTCAGCACAAACACCATCAAAGATCAGCTGGTGGCGAGTGGAGGAGCTACCACGTGACAATTCTTTTCTGGAATGCATATTTAAAAATAGTAACAGCGAGTTTCATACGGGATGACACTTTATTATCGAGAACATGCTCAGAAATTCTTTCAACAGTAAGCAAGATGGGCTAGGTCAGTTATATTGTTGCTCAGATGGACATGCAACTTACAAAGTTTAATTGTGGCTAAATGTACACGGGTTGAAATTATCAGAAGTTTCACTGATTTCTATTTTTAAACAAGTAACAACTAAAGACGAACTTGCAGATTTTCTTTCCAGTCGGTGCACTTTGGTTGCGAAAGTTGATCTGAAGTTACAGCCAAAACTGCATTTCCAAACACTGCTGAAACGCTGGTTTTCTGGCTTCAAAGTTATTTTTTAAGAAAAAGGGAACTTACTTTGCAGCTGAAATGTGACAGACAGAATCAAAGAGTGGATATTTCCTGCTCTTGCTTACAGCAAGACGAGCACAGCGCAGGACGAGGAATCGGCGGAATTTGAGTTCCATTTCACAATCGCAGTCGGAGATCTTCAATTCCGTTCGGATAAAATCTGCGAGTGAGGGAGGAATTTGCACTTCATGACATCCCAAAATGTCCCTTTGCAACCAATTAAGTGCTGTTGGAAGTGTTGTAAACGTAGAGGGAAAACAGCAGCCTATTTGGACACATGTTCGAACAAATAGCAATGTGATAACGGCCAGGTAATCTGGACAACTGTGGGCCAAGACACGCGGTAACTCCCCTGCCCTTCCTCAAATAATGCCGTGGAATCTATTACATCCACCCGAGCAGGCAGACGATGGTTTAAAATCTCGGCCGGCACCTCCAACGGTGCACTACTCCCCCCAGTTGTGCACAAGGAATATCAGCCGAGAGTTTGAGCTCAGATCTGAAGTCAGATGTGAACGGACGTTTTGACTCGAGAGGCAGGAGTAACACTAACTTGTGCCATGGGCGGCAACTTCATAAAACAACCTGTAGGGATTCATTGAGTCTGCATCTTTGTGTGTGCGTGTCTGTATATAGGTGTGCTACCTGTGTGCGTGTGCACATCAGTCTGTTCGTATTTTTCTGTTCCCATGTGTATTAGAACACATGTGGCTCTATGAAGCACGAATGTATAGTTTGCGTCAACTACGCAGTTCCTTCTTGTGCACCATTGGCTTCAGATCTTTTCTTAAATGTGCGTACTTTGATGCTTTACCAGGTGAGTGCGCTGCACAAATCCCTTTCCACACACCTGACACTGGAACGGTTTCAGGCTACTGTGTAAATACTGGTGCTTCGCCAGTCCACCAGAATTCCGAAACAGTTTCTGGCACAGGGCACATTCGAAGGGCTTCTCGGTGGTGTGAGTTCGCAGGTGCTCAATCAAGTTGCTGGATCTGGAAAATCGCATTTTGCACAGCGTACACTCAAAGGGTTTCTCTCCAGTGTGAACTCTCAGATGCTGTGCCATGTTACCAGACGAGTAAAAGCGCTTTTTACACACTTGGCATTCAAACCGTTTCTCTCCGCCGTGCGTTTGCTGATGCCTTGTTAGTTCGAAGGATCTATAAAAACGCTTCTCGCACACGCTGCACTGAAAGGGCTTCTCTCCCGTATGAATGCGCCGGTGGCGTGTTAGGTAAGCAATTTTGAAAAATCCCTTTTGACACACGGGGCATTCAAATGGCCTCTCCCCAGTGTGAACACGGAAGTGGGCCTCCAAATGTGACCGGTTATTGAAGCCCTTCCCACACACCGAACACTGGTACCGGCTCTGCTTCTGGAGGGCTGGAGGATCCCGATCTTCGACAGGTGATCCACATCCTCCAGGCAGGTAAACCGCATGTGTCGCCGTCTTCGTGTCGATCTCCATATCAGCAGCTCACTCGCAAAATGAATATCCTACTTGATAGAGTGAAAGGGAATGAGGGAAGAAACATGATTAACAAAACATGATTAGTCGTGAAATATTCACCCCTCACAGCTCACTCAAAGGCAAGAATGCACTGATTCACACTATGCTGCAAACTATATTCAACAGTAGCTGCCGTCACAGGCAGAATTATGGAGGTTACGGTGCAATGGGTAGCATCCAGCCTGAGTCAGTTGCTCTGGGTTAGAGTCCCATCTCACCATTTGATGGACAAGGAATTCGTCTTCATAACATGGTCAAACATGGATTACGGGAAGGAATATGGGTTGGAGGGGGGAGGATTTTGGACACATACAGGGTAATGCAGGAGGTAGACGAGGCCTCGGTGGAGGAACTGAAGAGGAAATGGGAAGAGGAGCTGGGTGAGGAGATTGAGGAGGGGACATGGGCGGATGCCCTGGAGAGAGTGAATTCCTCCTCTTCCTGTGCGAGGCTTAGCCTTATACAGTTCAAGGTGCTGCATAGGGCCCACATGACTGGGACGAGGATGAGTAGGTTTTTCGGGGGCAAAGACAGGTGTGCTAGGTGCTCGGGGAGCCCAGCGAACCATGCCCATATGTTTTGGGCGTGCCCAGCGCTGGGGGAGTTTTGGAAGGGGGTAGCAAGGACAGTGTCAAGGGTGGTGGGATCCAGGGTCAAGCTAGGCTGGGGACTCGTAATATTTGGGGTTGCAATGGAGCCGGGAGTGCAGGAGGCGATAGAGGCCGGTGCTCTGGCCTCTGCGTCCCTAGTAGCCCAGCGGAGGATCTTGCTCCAATGGAAGGATGCGAGGCCCCCAAGCGTGGAGGCCTGGGTCAATGATATGGCAGGGTTCATTAAATTAGAGAAGGTGAAATTTGCCCTGAGGGGATCAGTACAAGGATTCTTTAGGCAGTGGCAGCCTTTCCTGGACTTCCTGGCAGAACGGTAGGGAAATAGGCCGGCAGCAGCAACCCGGGGGGGGGGGGGGGGGGGGGTGTTGGTTCGGTGGGAGGGAGAACTGTGTACATGTGTTTGTGGGATGTGGCGGGTGTTATCTCTTTCCCTTTTGTTGTTTGGGTGTTTTTTTTGTTTTTTCTTTTGTTTGCAGTTGCTTTTGAAGTTGGGTGGGCGTTGTTCTTGGGTTTTTACCACGGTTGTTCTGTTAATATTGTTGTGATGTTTATATTTTGTAAAAATCTTAATAAAAATTATTTTTTTTTTAAAAAGAATGTGGGAAAGCTTCCGCTCACCCAGTCAAGGGGCAGACAAGCCGTTTTACAATTTAGAGACAGTGGTGGTGGATTCTGCCGTGGCTTTGAGAGATGACTGCGGCAGTGGAGAAAGCGAGAGAGGTGACGATGAGCTGGAGCTATGTGTTGTTATCATTCACGTTGTACCTGTCACAATGTTTTTAGACAATGTCACCAAGGAGCAGCATGTAGATGAGAAATAGGAAAGCTGAGAATTATCACCGGCAACAATTGAGAATTAATAATCCAAAGTCTACAGCAAATCAAAAGCCTCAGTTAGTACGGAACAGAACACCAACGTTTCATCACAGCTTCAGGCACAGTACAGACTGGGTGTTAAACCACAAATTAGCCCTCGGACACCCCACCCCGGAGTAAACACCCCCCTCAGACACCCCACCCCAGAGTAAATACCCCCCTCAGACACCCCACCCCGGAGTAAATACCCCCCTCAGACACCCCACCCCGGAGTAAATACCCGCCTCAGACACCCCACCCCGGAGTAAATACCCCCCTCAGACACCCCACCCCGGGGTAAACACCCCCCTCAGACACCCCACCCCGGTGTAAACACCCCCCTCAGACACCCCACCCCGGAGTAAATACCCGCCTCAGACACCCCACCCCGGAGTAAATACCCCCCTCAGACACCCCACCCCGGGGTAAACACCCCCCTCAGACACCCCACCCCGGAGTAAATACCCCCCTCAGACACCCCACCCCGGAGTAAATACCCCCCTCAGACACCCCACCCCGGTGTAAACACCCCCCTCAGACACCCCACCCCGGTGTAAACACCCCCCTCAGACACCCCACCCCGGTGTAAACACCCCCCTCAGACACCCAACCCCGGGGTAAACACCCCCTCAGACACCCCACCCCGGAGTAAATACCCGCCTCAGACACCCCACCCCAGAGTTAAAACCCTCCTCAGACACCCCACCCTGGGGTAATACACCCCCCTCAGACACCCCACCCCGGGGTAAATACCCCCCTCAGAAACCCCACCCCAGGGTAAACACCCCCTTCAGTCACCCCACCCCGAGGGTAAACACCCCTCCCGGACACCCCACCCTGGGGTAAATACACCCCCCCCGGACACCCCACCCTGGGGTAAATACCCCCCAGAAACACCACCCCGGAGTAAACACCCCCAGACACCCCACCCCGGGGTAAACACCCCCCCCGGACACCCCACCCCAGGGTAAACACCCCCCGAACACCCCACCCCGGGGTAAATAGCCTCCGGAAACACCACCCCAGGGTAAACACCCCCGGACACCCCACCCCGGGATAAACACCCCCCCGGGCACCCCACCCCGGGGTAAATACCCCCCGGAAACACCACCCCGGGGTAAATACACCCAACGAACACCCCTCCCTGCGGTATGCCCCCACCCCACCGCCGAGGTATGTGCCCCACCCCGGGCTAAATACGCCCCCGGACACCCCACCCCGGGTAAATACCCCCACCTGGGGTAAATACGCCCCCGGACACCCCACCCCGGGGTAAACACCCCCCGGGTAGATACCCTCCTCGGATAAACATCCCACTGGGTAAATACCCGCAAGACACCCCACCTCGGGTAACTACCGCCCCCCCCCCCGGTACATAACCTCCCCGGATAAACATCCCGCCCCATTGTAAACACCCCGCAGACACCATACCCCCGGGGTAAAGACCCCGCCCCGCGGACTCCCGACCCCCGACCCCCGACCCCCGGGGTAAATACCCCGCGGAGGACGCGGCCTCCGACTGCAACTCACCTTCCTCAGTGCGCCTGCGCAGTCCCGCCGCCCGGATAGAGGGCTTTCAGAGGCGTGCGGCATGCCGGGAATGCCGTTCGCCATTGACCATCCCGGCCCACTCCCCATGCCAGCCACACAGCACAGTAGTACATCCCAACAGTACACCTCGATGTTACACCACAGCTCAATGTTACCTGCCCATACCACACCCCAACCTTACATCCCATCATTACACACACACCATCACTCTGCACCTCAACACAGCATTATCCCCTGACATTACCCTTCAACATTATAACAATACACAATACCCCAACTCTACACCACAACATTACACCCCAACATTACACCCCAACATTATAACAACACACTGTACCCCAGCACTGCGCTCCAAAATTACACCCCAACACCATACCCCCACACTACACCCCAACATTGCAGACCTACACTGTACCCTATAATTACAACATACTGCAGCCCAATATTACACATTGTAACAACACACTATACCCCCAAATTGCACACCAACACTATGCCTCAACATCATATCCCAACACTACATCCCAACATTATAACCCAATATTATACCCCCAACACTGTGCCCCACATTACAACAACACACCATACCCCAACACTACACCCTGATATTACAACCCCTTATTCTATCTTTGGAGCAATAGTTTTGGTTATGGACTGAGTACCAGAGAGATTATGTTAAATTTGAAAACCCCTGACTGTTTAAGACCCCAAAGGAATACTGAAAGGAGAGTTGGAAATTCTGGAGGTGGATCCTTGGTAAAAACAGCTGAGCATTGCTTGTAAGATTATTCTAAAGTGTATATTTTTGAAGTGTAGAGTTTAGAAACACTTGTCTGAAAACTAGAGTCCAGTGAGATCCATTGTCTCATGGTGTAATAATGATCTGGGAGGGAATTTGAGGATACATTTAGAGGACTACAATTGTGTGACATCTACCACTTGGTTTCAGAGGAGTAAGTTGTCTGACCACAGTTAGCCTGTTATTAAAATGCTAATTGGCAGATCTGGGACTGTTCCACTTTTTTTAAAAAAAGGTTACAGTCTTTTGAGCCATGGTTCCACTCTGGAACCTTCCCGTCTAGTAGTAGCATGAACTGGGATCATAACAACAGCTTCTAGTCCCACAGCTGATAGCTGACAAGCTGACTGCTGGCTGCTAACAGACTATCGTGAACAAACACAGTTAAATTGAACAGTTATTTAGCATTTTGAAATGGGTAACATCTCCATGGGTTTCAGGAGAGTTAACTTTTTTGGATTGTGGACGTTGCAAAAATTGAGATTTTCCACCAAGATAAATATATGTCACCTCCCTTTCAGTAACAGAATTTGAGTTCTCCTTTTCATTCTGAAGGAATTGCTTATACCTCTGAAGGATGCAATTGCCTGCTTTCATAGGAACATAGGAGTTAAGAGCAGAAGTGGGCAATTCAGTCCTTCGAGTCTGCTCCGCCATTCAATCAGATCACGGCTGATCTCTTCCTGGTCTCAAACCCACCTCCCTATCTGTTCTCCATATCCATTTAACCTGTTTGTTAAAAATCAGAAATATATCTAATTCCTTCTTGAAACCATTTAATGACTCAGATTCCACTGCACTATGGGGCAGCAAATTCCATAAATTCACCATTCTCTGCAAAAAGTAGTTCCTCTTTATCTCAGTTCTAAATGTACCGCCTCTCAACCTATATCTGTGACCTCTCATTCTAGATTGCCCCACAAGGGGGAACGTTTGGTTTTAAGACTCTTTGGCTCCACCAAAAGATTACTAAAGTTTCTTAGTATGAACTCTGACCTTAATGAACACACATAGGATAATCTTTAATTTTAACTAACCCATGCTTTTTTGATTTGTATTTACATCATGGTTGTGTTTACCCATTTTTCATCAGACCTTTACATTTATCAATCTTTTTTTAAAAATGCATCTCCCAAACTAAATGTTATTTTCAAAAAGGTATGAATTATGAAACTAGATATTGCAACCACATCAGTTCATGCACACCACGTCAAATTCATTACTCCCAGAAGCCCTCTCTGTTACCTCATCAGAAAAACTCAATCAGATTAGTTTAACACAGTTTATCTTCAAAAATAGATACTGTAATTTCTTATCAGTCCACACTAATCAAAGCAACTGTTAATTTTGTCCTGGATTACTGTTTCTGAAAGTTTTTCCACCACCCAGATTAAACTGACTGGCTGGTAATTCTGAGCTTAACCTTTACACGCTTTTTGAGAAAAAGTGTCACAAACCTTTGAATGTACCAATACAATTGCGGTCATGGGCTAAGATGTATACGGGTTCCTGGGCATTGTAAATAGAGGCATAGAATGCAAAAGTGCAGAAACAATAGTGCACATTTCTAAAACACTGATTCAGCCTCTACTAGAGAATTGTGCTCAACTCTGGACAACACTCTTTAGGAAGGATGCGGAAGCTTTCGAGAGGTTGCAGAAAAGAGTTTCAAGAATGGTTCCAGGGATGAGGGACTTCAGCTTCCTAGATAGAAGGGGAATGGCAAAGGAACCAATGGTTAGGGATCTGGGATGCATACAGTGCCTGAGAGTGTGTTAGAGGCAGACGTAATCATGACTTCCAAATGGAAATTGGATGAACACAGCAGAGGTCAAGAGAGCTGCACAGACACAGCAGACTGAATCCCTCCTGAGCTGCGTCCATTTTACAATTTTGTGCATTTGTTGTTTATCCCTAGTTCGTGCTAGTTATCTCTAGTTTATTACCAGGTTCTGGGTGATTATTGCCAGTTTGTGGGGGATTATCCAAAGGTTGGAAGTGCTTAACCTCAGATTGCGGGTGTTTATTAAAAGTTTCTCGGCCCTCATCCACAGTTCATTGGTTTCAATTCCCAGTCTGTGGGAGTTTATCCCCAGTTTATGTGTGTTTATTTCCAGTTTGTGGATGATTATCCCCATTATTTCTGGGAATAAACCCCATTTTGTGGCTGTTTATGCCAGGCTTGTGTTTATTCCGGTATTTTCATGGTTATTCCAAGTACAAATTAATCTTGGAAATGTTCTTGGATGTTTATCCCCAGTTTTTTGATTTTTGTTCTCAATTTGTGGGGATTCACCCCCAGTTTGTTGTTTAATTATCTCGCCGTTTTCATATAAATTTTCCGTTTTTACTGTTTATTTCTAGTTTCTGGGTGACTATTACCAGTCTGTGGGTATTCACTCCCTGTTTTGGGGGCATTTGTCCTCAGTTTGTGCACGCCCATCTTTGGTTTCTTGCTTGTCATTCCTGGTTTTCGGAATTTTATTCTGAGCTTTTGGTGCTTATTCCAGGTTTTGGGTACTTATTCACAGTTTTTGGTGTTGATCCCCAGTTTTTTTTGTGTGTGTGTTTATTCAGTGTGTTGGGCTTTAATTGAAATTTTTGGTGATTATTCCCAGTTTCCCTGTTCATTCCCAGTTGGTTTATCCCCAGTTTGTTGGTTCTCAATCCAATTTCTGGGCTCTTATGCCCGGTTCTGGTGCCTTTCCCAGTTTGTGGGTGTTTATTCCCAGTTTTTGGCATACTCTTAGAATTTATAGTGCAGAAGGATGCCATTCGGCCCAAATCTGCACTAGCTCTTTGAAAGAGCACCCTTTTTCAGCCCATGCCTCCATCCTATCCCCATAACCCAGTAAATCCACCTAACCTTTTTGGACACTAAGGGACAATTTAGCACTGCACATCTTTGGCCTGTGCGAGGACACCGGAGCACACGGAAGAAACCCACACAAACATGGGGAGAAAGTGCAGACTCCACACAGACAGTGACCCGAGGCCTGAATTGACCCAGCACCCTGAGGTTGTGAGTAGCAGTGCTAACCACTATGCCACCGTGACGTCCCTATTTGGGGAGTTCATTCTCAGTTTCGGCTGTTTATTCCCAGTTGGTGGGTGTTTATTCCCAGGCGGGGTTTGTTTATTCCCAGTTTGGGAGTGCTTCTTCTCAATTTGGGGGTGTTTGTTCCCAGTTGGGGGTGTTTATTCCCAGTTGGTGTGTTTATTCCCAGTTGAGGATGTTTATTCCTAGTTGGGGTATTTATTCCCAGTCTGGGGAAATTATTCCCAGTTGGGGGGGTTCTTCCCAGTTTGGGGTGTTCATTCCCAGTTTGGGAGTTTTTATTCCCAATTTGGGGAGTTTAATATCAGTTTGGATGGGTGTTTATTCCCAGTTGAAGGGTGTTTATTTACAATTTGGGGGTATTTACACCCAGTCTGGGGTATTTATTCTCAGTTGGGGTGTTTATTCCAAGGTGGAGGTGTTTATTCCCAGTTGGAGGTGTTTATTCTGAGTTTGGGAAGTGTGTATTCCCAGTTTGGGGGTTTATTGCCAGTTGTGGGTGTTTATTCTTAGTTTGGGGGTGTTTATTCCCAGTTGGGAATGTTTATTTCCAGTTTGGGGCTGTTTATTACCAATTGAGGGTGTTTATTCCGTTTGGTGGGTGTATATTCCCAGTTTAGGGGTGTTTATTTCCAACTTGGGGATGTTTAATCCCAGTTAGGGGTGTATTATTCCAGTTGTGGGTGTGTTTAATCCCAGTTTGTGGGGTGGGGGTGTTTATTCCCAGTTGGGGGGGGGGGGGGTGTTTATTCCCAGTTGGGGGGGGTGTTTATTCCCAGTTGGGGATGTTTATTCCCAGTTGGGGGAGGTGTTCATTCCCTGTTGAGGGGTGTTTATTCCCAGTTGAGGATGTTTATTCCAGTTGGGGTGTTTATTCCCAGTTGGGAGTGGGTGTTCATTTCCAGTTTGGGGGGTTTATTGCCTGTTTTTTTGGGGGGTGGGGTTATTCCCAGTTGCGGGTGTTCATTCCCAGTTGCGGTTGTTTATTCCAAGTTGGGGGAGGTGTTTGTACCCAGTTGGGAGTGTTTATTCCAAGTTGGGTGTGCTTATTCCCAGTTTGGGGGTTCATTCCCAATTGGGAGAGTGTTTATTCCCAATTGGGATGTATTTTTCCAGATGGGAGAGGGTGTTCATTCCTCGTTTGGGGTGTTTATTCGCAGTTTGGGGTGTTTATTCCCAGTCTGTGGGTTGTTTAATCCAAGTTGGGAGAGGGTGTTTATTCCCGGTTTGGCGGTATTTATTCCCTGTTTGGGGTGTTTATTCCCAGTTGGGGGTGTTTAATCCCAGTTGGGGGTGTTTAATCCCAGTTTGGGTTGTTTATTCCCAGTCCGTGGGTATTTATTTCCAGTTTGGTATGTGTTTATTCCCAGTTTGGGTTTTGTATTCCCAGTTGGGGTGTTTATTCCCAATTGAGGTGGTGTTTATTCCCAGTTTGGGGGTGTTTATTCCCAGTTGGGGAGTTGTTATTCCCAGTTGGCGGTGTTTACTCCCAGTTGGGGGTTTTATTCCCGGTTGGGTTTGTTTATTCCGGTTGGGTTTGTTTATTCCAAGTTTGGGGATTTATTTTCAGTTGGGATGTTTATTTCCAGTTGGGGGAGGGTGTTTATTCCCAGTCTGGGTGTTTATTCCCCGTTTGGGGGATTTTGTTCCCAGTTGAGGGTGTTTATTCCCAGTTGGGTGGTGTTTATTCCCATTTGGTGGTTTTTATTCCTAGTTGGGAATGTTTATTGCCAGTTGGGGGAGGTGTTTATTCCCTGTTGGGTGTGTGTATTCCCAGTTGGAGGGTGTTATCCCCAGTTGGTGGATTTTAGTCCCAGTTGGGGGGATGTTTATTCCCAGTTGGGAGTGTTTATTATCAATTTGGTGGTGTTTATTACCAGTTTGGGGTGTTTATTCCCAGTTGGGAATGTTTATGCCCAGTTGAGGGTGTTTATTCTCTGTTGGGATGTTTATTTCCTGTTGGGAGAAGGTGTTTGTTCCCGGTCTGGGGGTTTAGTCCCCGTTTGGTGGGGGGGAGTGTTTATTCCCTGTTTGGGGTGGTTATTCCTAGTTGGGGGTGTTTATTCTCAGTTTGAGGGGTGTTTATTCACAGTTGAGAGTGTTTATTTCCAGTTTGGGTGTATTTATTCCCAGTTTGGGGTGTTTTTTCCCCAGCTGGGTGTGTTTATTCCTAGTTTAGAGCTGTTTATTCATAGTTGAGGGTATTTGTTCCCAGTTGAGGCCATTTATTCACAGTTTGGGGGTATTTATTCCCAGTTGGGGGTGTTTATTCCCAGTTGGGGGGTGTTTATTCCCAGTTGAGGGTGTTTATTTCCAGTCTAGGAGTGTTTATTCTCAGTTTGAGGGGGTGTTTATTCCCAGTTTGGGGTGTTTATTCCCAGTTTTGGGGGGGAGTTTATTCTCAGTATTGGGGAGTGTTTATTCCAGTTGTGGAAGATGCTTGTACGCAGTTTTGGGGGGTTATTCCCAGTTTCGGGTGTTTATTACCAGTTTGGGGGATTTATTCCCAGTTGAGGGTGTTTATTCCCAGTTTGGGGGTGTTTATTCCCAGTTGAGGATGTGTATTCCCAGTTTGGGGTTTATTCCCTGTTTGGGGGGTATTCCCAGTTTGGGGGGTGTCTATTCCCAGTTTGGGGGATGTTTATTCCCAGTTTGGGGGTGTTTATTCCCACTAGAGGGGTGTTTATTCCTCGTTTGTGGGTGTTTATTCTTAGTTTAAGGGTTTTTTATTCCCAGTTGGGGGTGTTTATTCCCAGTTGGGGGAGGGTGTTTATTCCCAGTTGAGGGCGTTTATTCTCAGTTTGGGGGTATTTATTCCCAGTTGGGGGTGTTTGTTCCCTGTTGAGGCTGTTTATTCCCAGTTGAGGGTGTTTATTCCCAGTTGGGAATGTTTATTTCCAGTTTGTGGGGCTGTTTATTACCAGTTGAGGGTGTTTATTCCGTTTGGTGGGTGAATATTCCCAGTTTAGGGGTGTTTATTTCCAACTTGGGGGTGTTTAATCCCAGTTAGGAGTGTGTTATTCCAGTTGTGGGTGTGTTTAATCCCCAATTTGTGGTGGGGGTGTTTATTCCCAGTTGGGGGG
>NC_052168.1:17218036-17248251 GCF_902713615.1 Scyliorhinus canicula
CACAGACATCGGATGAAAGCATACGGAGTGTAGTACTGCTCAGTAGAGAAGATGTGTGAAGAGATCAGTTCAGTCCGCAAGAGGAGCATTCAGGAGTCTGGTAACCGGGGAATATCACTGTCTAACATGCTCCAGTCTGAACAACAACCATGTGACCATAAGATATTGGAGCAGAATTAGGCCATTTGGCCCATCGCGTCTGCTCAGCCATTCAATCAAGGCTGATATGCTTCTCATCCCCATTCTCCTGCCTTCTCCCCATGACCCCTGATCCCCTTATTAATCAAGAACCTATCTATCTCAGTCTTAAAGGCACTCTGTGATTTGGACTCCGCAGCCTTCTGCGGCAAAGAGCTCCAAAGATTCACAACCCGCTGGCTGAAGAAATTCTTCCCCATTTCAGTTTTAAAGGATCGTCCCTTCAGTCTGAGGCTGTGCAATTTGCAATTTACAATGACTCATTTTTTGTCCTGAAGCCAATGAAATTTTTGAATTCAAATTGACACTGGCTCACTTGCGTCATGAGCCTCAACTTTGTTAACAAGCCTTCCATGGTAGGGCAGCACATGGCACACTGGTTAGCACTACTCCTCAGGGCACCGAGGTCAAGGGTTCGAATCCCGGATCTGGGTTACTGTCCGTGTGGAGTTTACAGATTATCCCCGTGTTTTCCATAGGTCCCCGACCCCCACAACCCAAAGATGTGCAGGGTAGGTGGATTGGTCACGCTAAATTGCCCCTTAATTGGGAAAAAAAAATAATTGGGGATCTTTTTTTAAAAAGCCTTCCGTGGTACTTTGTCAAACGCTCTGTCAAAACGCACAAGGCCAAGATCCCACTGCATTCCCCTTTATCAACGTTCTCCGCTGCTTCATCAAAAAATTCAGTTAGTTTGTTTGCCCCCCCCCAATTAAGGTTTATTGAAACTATACCCATCTCTATTTTAAAAATTCTTTCATGTGGTTTGGACATTCATTGCCATCCCAATTGCCCTAGAATTGAGTGCTTTTCCAGGCCATTTCAGGGGGCAGTTAAGAGTTCCAGTGCTGTGGGTCTGGAGTCACGTGTAGGCCAGAATGGGTAGGGAGACAGCTTTGCTTCCCTAAAGGACATTAGTGAACCGGATAGGTCTTTACAACAATCAATGATAGTTACCATTACTGAGACGAGCTTCAAAACTCCAAATTTTTATTTAATTAATTTAACCATCAGCTGCCGTGGTGGAATTCGAAGCCATGTCCTCAGGCCTTCAGCCTGGGCCTCTGGTATACTAGCCCAGTGCTTTACCACTACCTGTGATTACTAGAAATGTGCTTGCACCTTTGTTGAGTGAAGGAGTTACACGTCACACTCTCCAATTCTGAGGCACTTCCACTGTATCTGTGGTGGTTTGGAAGATTAGGCAAACCTTTCCATTGTCTCCACTCCCACTTCCTTCAACAACCTGGGATACATGCCATCCGGACCAGGCAACTTAGCTGCTCTCAACATAACCAGACATTCCAGTACAACTATCACCTCATCCGTTACCTCTGCCAACTACACTTCAATCAATATTTTGTCAGATCCTCTTCCTTAGTAAACACGGAGACCAGTATGGTGGCACGGTAGCACAGTGGTTAGCGCTGTTGCTTCACAGCACCAGGGTCCCAGGTTCGATTCCCGGTTTGGGTCACTGTCTGTGCGGAGTCTGCACGTTCTCCCCGTGTCTGCGTGGGTTTCCTCCGGGTGCTCCGGTTTCCTCCCACAAGTCCAGAAAGATGTGCTGTTAGGTAATTTGGACATTCTGAATTCTCCCTCCGTGTACCCGAACAGGCGCCGGAGTGTGGTGACTAGGGGCTTTTCACAGTAACTTCATTGCAGTGTTAATGTGAGCCTACTAGTGACAATAAAGATTATGATAAGAACACATTTCAAAGTATAAATTACATTCTTTATCCATAGTAGGCCCTTTTCTGCCTCACTGGCAGCTTGCGGTTTACATAATGAAAAAATGAAAATCGCTTATTGTCACGAGTAGGCTTCAATGAAGTTACTGTGAAAAGACCCTAGTCGCCACATTCCGGCGCCTGTCCGGGGAGGCTGGTACAGGAATCGAACCGTGCTGCTGGCCTGCTTTATAAGCCAGCGATTTAGCCGAGTGAGCTAAACCAGCCCCTAATGGGAGTTGGAGTCGCTTTTATGTCAGCTACCATTGAATTCTCATATTCACTCCGACAGCCAACTTGTCCTCTGCAAGTTCCATCTCAGCTCAGTGCATTTGGCCTGGTTGTGGTTTGAAGAATTTGACTGATATGCGTCTCACAGAGTCTTTCTATTGTTTACCCAGCCATCCCAGGAGACCTGGCATGGGTCCAGTTGGCTTTGGGCCTTGTTTGAGTTTACAGAGCCTGTACCTGAAACACATCCGCCCTGCGGATCACCCATTGCTGCTTTACAGCTTGTCCCATCAATCTTTGGTTCCAAAAGCTCACCAACAAGGTTACACTGACTAATCTGTAATTTATCCTCATGCATATTTCTGAAGAAGGGTGTGACATTTGGAATTCTCCAGTCTTCGGACACCGTCCCTATATCAAAAGAGGTTTGAACGATTATGGGCCCAATACCTCAACTTCCTGTGTTTTAAAAGAAAATAAATTTACAGCGCCCAATTCATTTTTTCCAATTAAGGGGCAATTTAGCGTGGCCAATCCACCTACCCTGCCCATCTTTGGGTTGTGGGAGTGAAACCCACGCAGACAGAGGTAGAATGTGCAAACTCCACATGGACAGTGATCCAGAGCCGGGATCGAACCTGGGACCTTGGCGCCGTGAGACAACAGTGCTAACCACTGCATCCCCCAACCGCCTCTCTTGAATTACAGCCTGCTTTTCTAATGCCCCTTTTGTCAATTTTTAGCCAACCCAGTGTCTCAACTTCTGCACTGTAAATTCTATAATCATCAACTCCCTCCTCTCTCGCCACGATATGTGCAGCATCTCCTTCCTTTTCTGCTTCATCTTTCCCTCCATCTCATTTGTCATCCAAAGTGCTCTGGATTTGTCTGCTCTAACCCTTTCCCCTTTGTGGGAATGTGCATCGCCTGTACCTGAACTATCTCCTTTTCGAAGGCACACTTAGCACCTGAGGCGTGCCCCCTGCCTCCATGCATTTGGTCCCATTCCTCTTCCTATCAGCCATTTACTATTCATATGCCTACAGAAGATTTTAAGATTCCCTTTTACCTTAACTGCCTGCCTCTTGTCATACTCGCTCTTTGCTTCTTAGTTGTTTTTTTCCCCATTCCCCCTCCTAAACTTCTATATTCAGCCTGGTTATCAAATACATTTATCAACCGGACACCTCCCATATGCACCCCTTTTCTGTTTCATCTTTCCTTCCATCTCATTTGTCATCCGAAGTGCTCGGGATTTGTCTGCCCTCCCCTTTCCCGGAATATGCATCACCTGTCCCTGAACTATCTCCTATTCTAAAGTATTCTTTGTTCAGTTACAATTTTGCCTTCCGATCTTTGATTCCAATTTACCCGGTTCAGACCCGTTCTCATGCCAGTGACGTCTGCCCTCTCCCAAGAATTAATTTCATTCTGGATTGCTCCTCGCCTTTTTTCCATTGCTAAACTAAGCCTAATGTTGCTGTGGTCACTGTTCACCAAATATTCCCCATCTGATACTTGACCCACCTCATTCCCCAGAGCCAGATCCAGAAACTTTCCTCGCTCATTGAGCTAAAAACATACCAATCAAGATTCTCCTGAAAACTCTTCTCTTTCCCTCTCTACCCTTTACACTATTAGTGTATATTAGGATATAATATCCCCCATTATAACAAGAAAATCTGCCGTCCTTACCTGGTCTGGCCTACATGTGACTCCAGACTGACAGCAACCCTCAGGGTTGGGCAATAAATGAGACGCCCACATCCAAGAAACAAAAAATCTCCCCCAGAGTTAGTCCCAAAGTACCAGAAATCTAACGTCATCGAACACAGAATTCACAGTGCAGGAGGCCATTCGGTCCATCGAGCCTGCACCGGCCCTTGGAAAGAGCACCCCACTTAAGCCCACAACTCTGCCCCATACCCGTAACCCAGCAACCCCACCCAACCTCTTTGGACAAATGGAATTTTGTCCTCCATTGCTAGAGGGATGGAGTTTAAGACTAGGGAGGTTATGTTGCAATTGTATTAGGTGTTAGTGAGGCCACACCTGGAGTATTGTGTTCAGTTTTGGTCTCCTTACTTGAGATAGGACATACTGGCACTGGAGGGTGTGCAGAGGAGATTCACTAGGTTAATCCCAGAGCTGAAGGGGTTGGATTATGAGGAGAGGTTGAGTAGACTGGGACTGTACTCGTTGGAATTTAGAAGGATGAGGGGGGATCTTATAGAAACATTTAAAATTATGAAGGGAATAGATAGGATAGATGCGGGCAGGTTGTTTCCACTGGCGGGTGACAGCAGAACTAGGGGGCATAGCCTCAAAATAAGGGGAAGTAGATTTAGGACTGAGTTTAGGAGGAACTTCTTCACCCAAAGGGTTGTGAATCTATGGAATTCCTTGCCCAGTGAAGCAGTTGAGGCTCCTTCATTACATGTTTTTAAGGTAAAGATAGATAGTTTTTTGAAGAATAAAGGGATTAAGGGTTATGGTGTTCGGGCCGGAAAGTGGAGCCGAGTCCACAAAAGATCAGCCATGATCTCATTGAATGGCGGAGCAGGCTCGAGGGGCCAGATGGCCTATTCCTGCTCCTAGTTCTTATGTTCTTATGTCACCAAGGACAATTTAGCATGTCCAATCCACCTAACCTGCACGTCTGGGGGAGGAAACCGGAGCACCCGGAGGAAACCCACGCAGACACGGGGAGAATGTGCAGACTCCGCACAGACAGTGACCCAAGCCGGGAATCGAACCTGGGACCCTGGAGCTGTGAAGCGACAATGCTAACCACTGTGCTACCGTGCCGCCAAGTCCTCCCTCCTGTTTCTAGGCTTACCAGCATATGGCACTGGTAGCAATCTGGAGTTGACTACTTGCTATTTGCTAGTATCTTTCCTAACACCTCAAGTAGCCTGCCTTCAGATGGTGGGGATAATAACTAATGCACAATTAAATAAACATTTATTGATGCTGTTGAGTAGGTTGTAGTGTTAGGAGCTATACACTTGTAATGTTTTATTTTGCAAGGATAAAAGTTTTATCAGGTCTGGATACCACAGAAGTCACCAAGATTGGTGCAGCAAAAGTCGGTGAATAAACTCCAGGCGCCCAGGGAACAGTTGACTGGTACTTCAGGTGCTAATTAAAATATTACGGTCAGCGAGTATGAAAATTATACTTGCTCCGTGTTTGAGGATGACAACACAATGAGGTCATGAAACGGAGTGGTGCTTCCATGCAAACTAGCTGGCGTAAGCCACATTATCAGTATCGATGTAGTCTTGAGTAAGATACATATGTACATACGATTTGGAACAAGAGTCTTGGCACCTTGAGCCTGCTCCGCTATTTAATTAGATCATGGTTGATCGGATTACAAACTCAACCCCGATAACCGATAACCTTACACAGTGGTTAGCACTGCTGCCTGAGAGAGACCCGGGTTCAATTCCAACCTTGCGTGACTGTCAGTGTGGAGTTTGCGCTTTCTCCCAGTTTCCTGGGTTTCCTCCGAATGCTCCGGTTTCCTCCCCGAGTCCAAAGATGTGCAGGTTAGGTGGATTGGCCATGTTAAACTGCCCCCTTAGTGTCCAAAAAGGTTATGTGGGGTTACTGGGATAGGGTGGAGCCGTTGTCTTTCCATGGGCCAGTGCAGCCTTGTTGGGCCGACTGGCTTCCTTCTACACTGTAAATTCTATGATTCTATCTTCCGCCTTAAATAGGGGACCGCTTATTTTTAAACAGTGTTCCCTAGTTCTAGATTCTCCGACATGAGGAAATATCTTCTCCAAATCCACCCTGTCAATATACCACTCAGGATCTTGAAGGCTTTGATCAAGTCACCTCTTACCCTTGTAAGCTTCAGTGAATACAAACCTAACCTCTTCAAACCTTCCTCACAAGACAACCCGCCCATTCCTGGTAGTAGTCTAATGAACCTCAGATAATGAAGCAGTCCATGTCCAAATGCAGCAAGACCTGGACAATATCTAGGCTTGGACTGAAAGGTGGCAAGTTACATTCGCACCACGCAAGTGCCAGGCAATGGCCATCTCCAACAAATGTCAACCAGAAAAGGACTTATGCCAACTCTGTTTCCTGTTAGCCAGCTCATCTTCGATCCATGCCAATGTTTACCTCTGGGTCACTGTCTGTGTGGAGTCTGCACGTCCTCCCCCTGTGTGCGTGGGTTTCCTCCGGGTGCTCCGGTTTCCTCCCACAGTCCAAAGATGTGCGGGTTAGGTGGATTGGCCATGCTAAATTGCCCGTAGTGTGCTAATAAAAGTAAGGTTAAGGGGGGGGTTGTTGGGTTACGGGTATAGGGTGGATACGTGGGTTTGAGTAGGGTGATCATGGCTCGGCACAACATTGAGGGCCGAAGGGCCTGTTCTGTGCTGTACTGTTCTATGTTCTATGTACACCGCGAGCTTTGCTGTTAAGTAAGCCTTTTGTGAATAAGGGCAAAAATGAAGCTGTACAGATTATGATAAAGCGATTGTTTTTGAAACGGTAGTGGATCTGCAGTTTACCAATCAAGGTATTATACTCTTGAATAAAATCTGGTGTTTCTAACAAATTGTCTTAAAACTGCAATGAAAATGTGCTCTCCCTTCTTGTCTAAAGATGTGATTGATCAGCAATACACAAGGCTCAAAGAGACTAGTGCAAAATGTGAAATCTGTAAAAATGTATCAGAGGACACCTATTGCAAGCCTTTCATTGACATGCTACTTTAATAAGGCAGTTGCCATGGATCGAAAGGTACGGGACAAAGACAGAAATATTTTCTTTCTGCACTTGCTAAACATGGCAACCAGACTTAATCTTTCAGTAGTAATACATGGCAAGGACTAAAGAGTGATTGGAGATAAAAAGTCAGAGAGAAATAAGGACTGATTTGGGGCACCAGCTAAGTTTCTGACTGATAATGGTGTCAAATTTGCTAATGACGAGATTAGAGAGATGTGGTGAACACGTGAACACTGAGGTTATGAACACTGCAGCTCAAAGTCCATTCAGCAATGGACTCTGTGGAAGGAATCACATGGTGTTAGCTGAAAAGCCGCATTAAGTCTCAGGTCAACCAAACTGATCCCATCCTCTGTTGGGCGATGTCCCTCGTGTGCTAGAGGCGGCTCCAATTCTTTTCTACAGAGTCATAGAGGTCTACATCTGAATGCTTTACACGCAGGGAGAAAAGCTTTACATAGAACATACAGTGCTGGAGGAGTCCATTCGGCCTATTGAGTCTGCACCGACCCACTTAAGCCCTCACTTCCACCCTATCGCCATAACACAATAACCTCTCCTAACCTTTTTTGGACACTAAGGGGCAATTTAGCACGGCTAATCCACCTAACCTGCACGTCTTTGGACTTGTGAAACCGGAGCACCCGGAGGAAACCCACGCAGACACGGGGAGAACGGGCAAACTCCACGCAGACAGTGGCCCCAGTGGGGAATTGAACCTGGGTCCCTGGTGGTGTGAAGACACAGTGCTAACCACTGTGTTACTGTGCTGCTTTCATCAAGGCAAAGGCTTCGGAGAAGATTCGTCGAGGCCTAAGGTATCGGAAAAGACCCTCCGAGATGGATTTAAATTCTGGGGATATGGTGCATTATAAAAGAGAGGACCATAAAGAAGGGATAGGTCCTGGAAAGATAATAGGGTGTGATGTAAGACACTGGTTATCCAATGGGTAGTCAAACTACTACGGTTCACTCCTCACAGCTAATTGGGATTTATTACAAACTCTCAGAATCTGAGCAGCTGACAGAAAGCAACGAGGCGCCCTGTGCTGGGTTTTGAATTGGCAGTCCGGAGAAACAGAATTCAACAGGGAAGGGGCAGTTTGAGTGACCATGGTGTTCTGAACAGGGCCAGCGCATCCAAAGTCCAAGGGCCTTAAGTGGAGCCTCGGGTGGGATAGTGTTCCAGAGGGGACCAGTGAATGGAGGGATGTAACAAAGCTACTGGCAAGTTTAAATACAGGGCGACCGACTGGCAAAGTGGTGGATAGTAAGAAAGCCCGAGTTCTAATAACGGGTCTGAGAGTGAACCGGGCATTACAAAATGGCCATGTACTGGAGAAAGAGCATCTGACCAGATGAGAGAAAGATCTTACACAGTAGTCATCCCAAAAGACAGCAAGGTGCAGAGGCGGCGGCTCGAATAGATCACACACTGAAAGGAGAGCTTCAGAGCAGTCTGAGATGTCACTAGGAGCTTGAGTCCTCGTGACCGTGAGCTTTAGGTGACTGCAAATAAACAAAAAGGTCAACTAATGAGACAGGCTAAACAAAAGGAAGATGGTTGGAAGGAATTTGTAGTTTGTTCCAAAGTTTCAGTTGGAGGACAGTCAGCCTGGTCACAGGGGTGATTTTGTATGGAAGCGGTCATCGCAGATGGGACTTAACGCTAAAGAGAGGCGGGTTGCTCAGGAGTTTGAAGAGCGACTGGCCAAAACAGATGTTAGTGTGGACTTTGCCACAATGAGAAACGTAATCCTGAAAGTCTTGTCAGTTCTTTTGGCCACATATTCGTGCGAGTGCGCATCAATTAATAATAATAATCGTTATTGTGACAAGTAGGTTGACATTGAATCTGCAATGAAGGTACTGTGAAAATCCCCTCGTCGCCACATTCTGGCGCATGTTCGGGTACACGGAGGGAGAATTCAGAATGTCCAATTCAACCAACAAGTACGTCTTTTAGGACTTGTGGGAGGAAACCGCAGCACCCAGAGGAAACCCACGCAGACACGGGGAGAACCCGCAGATAGTGACCCAAGCCGGGATTTAAACCTGGGTCCCTGGCGCCGTGCAGCAACAGTGCTAACCACTGTGCCGCCCAAGTACTAAGTGGTACTAAGTACCACGACAAAGGACCTAAAGAAGGGTATATTTCCAAGGGCAAATAGAATATTGTTAAAAGTAATGCATTTTGAAATTTCCATCCTTGGGTGACTCAGAAAAACACAGAATTAGTTATTTTTAGTGATGCTTCTCAAGCTGATCTTCCTGATGGGAATTCAAATGCAGGTGGCTTCATAATGGTTTTGATGGACGAAAATGGGAAATGCCGCCCTTTGTACTGAGAAGTTAAGGAAGGAAAAACGGTTTTGTTCCAAGTACTTGAGCTGCAGAAACACTGGCCATGTAGAAGAACAGTGGATACGAGATTGTATTTGCCAATTATTTTTGGGGAAATTCTATACAAAGGGTGTGTTGAATGTTACACAGATCATTAGGTCTTCAGGTGGCTGGACAGCTGGTTGGTGATGCAGAGCAAGGCCAGCAGCGTGGGTTCAATTCCAGTACCAGCCGAGATTATTCATTAAGGCCCCTCAAACTTGCACCTCGCCTGAGCTGTGGTGACCCTCAGCTTAAATCACCACCAGTCAGCTTCCCCCCCGCCTCAAAAGGGGAAAGCAGCCTGTGGTCATCTGGGGCTATGACTTTATCTTTTTCACCCTACATAGATAATTTTTCCTTGCGAGGTAATGTTCACTCGGCAAAAGGTGTAAGTGAAACAAGATCAAGGATTGAACGCGCATGAAACAAACGTTAGAACAAGAAAGAACATTTCCAAGATCAAATTGATTGATGCAAATCATCAATTATCTGCTTGTTTCACGAGAATTGTGCTTGTACCAAAAGGTTATTCGGGTTTCAAGTCTTGTAATGTAACGCTTTAGAAATAATATGGAAAATCATTCCCCCCCCTCCCCTCCCCCCTTCCCTTTCCCCCCCCTTCCCTTTTCTCCCCCCCTTCCCTTTTCTCCCCCCCCTTCCCTTTTCCCCCCCCTTCCCTTTTCCCCCCCCTTCCCTTTTCCCCCCCCTTCCCTTTTCCCCCCCCTTCCCTTTCCCCCCCCCTTCCCTTTCCCCCCCCCCTTCCCTTTCCCCCCCTTCCCTTTCCCCCCCCCTTCCCTTTTCCCCCCCTTCCCTTTCCCCCCCCCTTCCCTTTCCCCCCCCCCCTTCCCTTTCCCCCCCCTTCCCTTCCCCCCCCTTCCCTTTTCCCCCCCTTCCCTTTCCCCCCCCTTCCCTTTCCCCCCCCCTTCCCTTTCCCCCCCTCCCTTCTCTCTCCCCCCCCTTCCCTCCCCCCCTTCCCTCCCCCCCCCCCTCTCCCCCTCCCTCTTTGTTTTGGACACCCACCACCTTCTGGGTGAAAAGGTTTTTCCTCACATCCTTTCTAAACCTTGGTCCCTCCACCAAGGGGAAGAGTTTCTTCCGGTCTACTCTATCTATGCCTCTCATAATTTTCCACATCTTGTTCATGCCCCCTCTCAGTCTCCTCTGCTCCAAGGAAAACAATCCAAGTCTACCCAATCTCTCTTCATAGCCAAAACTCTTCAACCCCGGCAACATCCCAGTAAATCTCTTCTGCACTCTTTCCAGTGCCATCGCATCCCTCCTATAATGTGGATTCCAGAACTGCACACAATACTCCAGCTGTGGCCTAACCAACTAAAGTGGACTACAGTAGTCACATTAAAACTGTGGCTACAGGTCAACGGCTAGGAATCCTACGGCGGGTAACTCACCTCCTGAAACCCCCCCACCCAAGCCTGTCCACCATCTACAAGTCAGCAGTGTGATGGAATACTCTCCACTTGCCTGGGTGAGCGCAGCTCCAACAATGCTCAAAAAGCTCGACACCATCCAGGACAAAGCAGCCCACTTGACTGCTCCACCTTGCACAAACATTCACTGCCTCCACCACCGACGAACAGCGGCAGCCGTGTGTACCATCTACAAGATGCACTGCAGCAACTCACCAAGGCTCCTTAGACAACACCTTCCAAACCCACCACCATCTAGAGGGACAAGAGCAGCAGATACCTGGGACCCCACCACCTGAAGATTTCCCTCCAAGTCAATGACCACCCTGACTTGGAAATATATTGGCCATTCCTTCACTGTTGTACCTTTAAGAAATGGGTGCTTATAAATGGGTGTGTATATAAATATCTGCAGTGAGAGTACCTTTAAGAAATGGGTGTTTATTACTGCAGTGATGTCAGAGAGTGGGTGGAGCTGGGCTGTCTGTCAGCTTTTTACTTTTGTTTTTGAGCATGGTGTGTTTTAGTTTCGTTTTCAGTGTTGGAGCTGAAGCCAGCCAAAGCAGGTGTACTGCTGTTCTCTCTGCCATCAAAAGACTTGAGCATTTAGTGAATTCAGAATTAGAAATGTTTTCAGTATTGACTTTAACCTGATGTGTTTCTGATAAAGGTTTTGTTTTTAAGTCGTATGGATGTTAAAACGGAAAGCTTAAAGGTTTACTTAGTGTTATAGTCTTTGGGGGTTGTATTTGAATTAATTGTTGCTAAGATGTATGTTTTAAAAAGGTTAACGTGAGTTCATAGAATAAACATTGTTTTGCTTTAAAAAATACTTTTCCATTTCTGCTGTACCACTGCTGTAGGAGTGGGCCGTGTGCTCCCCATACCACAATCTAGTAAAAGTTGTGGGTCAGGTGAACTCCATGATACACTTCGGGGTTCGTTCTCTAAACCTTGGCCCATTACACTGTCGCTGGGGCAACATCCTCGAATTCCCTCCCTAATAGCACAGTGGGTGTACCTACACCTCAGGGACTGCAGCGGTTCAAGAAGGCAGCTCGCCACCACCTTCTGCAGGGCAACTAGAGATGGGCAATAAATGCTGGCCAAACCAAAGACGCTCACATTCCGTAGATTAATTTAAAAAAATGTTTTATACAGTTCCCGCATAACCTCCTTGCTGTTATACTCTATGCCGCAGCTAATAAAGAAAGTACACCATATGTCTTCTTAACCACTTTATCCACCTGCTCTGCTACCTTAAGGGACCGATGTACATGTACACCAAGGTCCCACTCATCCTCTGTGCTTCCCAGGGTCCTGCCGTTCATCATCCCTTGGCTTGTCGTCCAGCCCAAGTGCAGGGCAACACTTATCCCGATTGAATTCCGTTTGCCACTGATCAACCCACCTGACCAGTCCGTCTATATCCTCCTGTAATCCAAGGCTATCCCCACTATTTACCACCCCAGCAATTTTCATGCCATCCACAAACGTACTACATATCTGGACTTAAAAACTGCTTGAACAAGTGCCAAGAAGTGGCCCATATCTATAGAATCAAAACTCATTAAGTGGTCACTTGAGAGAGAGAAAAGGCGAGGCCAGACAGAATGAAAAAAAACCAAAGTGAGATTCTCATTGTGACCAAGTGGCAATAAGTGGGGAGTAACCCAGCAGCCCAGGCCACAGGGGCCCCGCGGCCCCCAGGCCACAGGGGCCCCGCGGCCCCCAGGCCACAGGGGCCCCGCGGCCCCCAGGCCACAGGGGCCCCGCGGCCCCCAGGCCACAGGGGCCCCGCGGCCCCCAGGCCACAGGGGCCCCGCGGCCCCCAGGCCACAGGGGCCCCGCGGCCCCCAGGCCACAGGGGCCCCGCGGCCCCCAGGCCACAGGGGCCCCGCGGCCCCCAGGCCACAGGGGCCCCGCGGCCCCCAGGCCACAGGGGCCCCGCGGCCCCCAGGCCACAGGGGCCCCGCGGCCCCCAGGCCACAGGGGCCCCGCGGCCCCCAGGCCACAGGGGCCCCGCGGCCCCCAGGCCACAGGGGCCCCGCGGCCCCCAGGCCACAGGGGCCCCGCGGCCCCCAGGCCACAGGGGCCCCGCGGCCCCCAGGCCACAGGGGCCCCGCGGCCCCCAGGCCACAGGGGCCCCGCGGCCCCCAGGCCACAGGGGCCCCGCGGCCCCCAGGCCACAGGGGCCCCGCGGCCCCCAGGCCACAGGGGCCCCGCGGCCCCCAGGCCACAGGGGCCCCGCGGCCCCCAGGCCACAGGGGCCCCGCGGCCCCCAGGCCACAGGGGCCCCGCGGCCCCCAGGCCACAGAGGCCCCGCGGCCCCCAGGCCACAGGGGCCCCGCGGCCCCCAGGCCACAGGGGCCCCGCGGCCCCCAGGCCACAGGGGCCCCGCGGCCCCCAGGCCACAGGGGCCCCGCGGCCCCCAGGCCACAGGGGCCCCGCGGCCCCCAGGCCACAGGGGCCCCGCGGCGCCCAGGCCACAGGGGCCCCGCGGCCCAGGCGACAGGGGCCCCGCGGCCCAGGCGACAGGGGCCCCGCGGCCCAGGCGACAGGGGCCCCGCGGCCCAGGCGACAGGGGCCCCGCGGCCCAGGCGACAGGGGCCCCGCGGCCCAGGCGACAGGGGCCCCGCGGCCCAGGCGACAGGGACCCCGCGGCCCAGGCGACAGGGACCCCGCGGCCCAGGCTACAGGGACCCCGCGGCCCAGGCTACAGGGACCCCGCGGCCCAGGCTACAGGGACACCGCGGCCCAGGCTACAGGGACCCCGCGGCCCAGGCTACAGGGACCCCGCGGCCCAGGCTACAGGGACCCCGCGGCCCAGGCTACAGGGACCCCGCGGCCCAGGCTACAGGGACCCCGCGGCCCAGGCGACAGGGGCCCCGCGGCCCAGGCGACAGGGGCCCCGCGGCCCAGGCGACAGGGGCCCCGCGGCCCAGGCGACAGGGGCCCCGCGGCCCAGGCGACAGGGGCCCCGCGGCCCAGGCGACAGGGGCCCCGCGGCCCAGGCGACAGGGACCCCGCGGCCCAGGCGACAGGGACTCCACAGCCTAGGTGATAGGGACTCCACAGTCCAGGCTACAGGATCCTCATGCCTTGTTTCTATCCTTTGACTAATTGATGAGACCTGGCAAAATAAACGTTATCGGGTACATGAGCTTTTAGACTCGTTCTAGCTGTAAGGGTTTGTAATGTAATGACCCTGCAGCAGGCTTGGGTTTGCTGTGTAAAATGAGATCTTCTCTTACCTGGGAGCACTTGTTCACTGTTTCCTGTGGCCACATGCTGGGAGTCAAAGCTGTAAACGAGCCCCTGACAGAAGGTGCAAAACTCCCTGTTAAAGGAGATCAGATAAATGGAGTAAATGCCAGGACGTCATCACTGAGAAAGGCAGGCACAGCAGCACACAGGACATTAAACCTCACACCTGGCAGGTCTCAGGTGAGTCACTCGCAACTTAGGACAGTTCGAAAACAGGTAGACAAAACAAACACCAGAATGTTCACGAGAGACGGGCTCCATTCCGAACCACGCACTTCGTGCAACTTTGCGCCAGAGTTACTTTGTTTTACAAAGTGTTTAACGTGTAACTCGGGGAACCTGTGGATGATACAGCTAAGAATGTTTGAGATCATGACCAGTGTTGAGTTAGCTGATCTCAATCAAAAGAAAAAAAGAAAGAGATTTCTATTTCTACAGCACTCTCCTGACCCTGGGAAACCCCAAAGGGCTTTTCACCCAGTGAAATCCCTTTGGAATGTTGCAATGTAGGTAACATCGGATGAATTTACACACAGAAAAATTATCAGATAATCTGCTTTAGTGATCATAGAATCCCGACAGTGCAGAAGGAGACCATTCGGCCCATCAAATCTACACCAACCCTATCCCTGTAATCCCATTACCCCACCTAACCTACTTAAACTGCTGCAGTCCATGTCGTAAAGTCACCATAGTCCCAGAGGGATAAACTTTGGCAATGTTTTACAGTGAGAATTCACCACATGAAATCATAGACTTTACAGTGCAGAAGGAGGCCATTTGGCCCATCGAGTCTGCACTGGCTCTTCTTCATTCTTCTTCAAATGAAGTGTCATGGGATTTTTTTTTTTCTTTACACCCACCGGACCAGGATTAATGTATCCAAATGGCGGTGTATCCAAACTCACTCAGTCCTGCTCTGGGAGAATCAGCCTCGATTCATTTGTACTGGGGGCCTGGGGCTTGAACCCACCACCCCCTGGCTCAGAGGAGAACCAGAGCTGACACAGTTGCGAGGGAAGCCGCTAAGATGCTACAGTAGCGCCCAGCAACCCGTGCGCTAGGTAAAGACCTCAGGTGGGATGTCCCATGGAGAAATACTCTGCCTTCCTGCTAAGTCCCTGAACTCCCCATGTTCAGAATGGCCACTGAAGTGAAGCTATAGAGAACTGGCCAATAACTCAAAGAATGTGGGAGATGAGCAAAGGAAAAAGGAACTTTCTTGGCGGGGAAACGTCCCAGCAACTTCAGTGACAGCAGCAGTGCACGTCAGCATTCCAACACAGCGCCAGACAATGCGGGTTAGGTGGATTGGCCATGCTAAAATGCCCCTTCGGTGTCCAGGGATGTGCAGGTTAGGTTACGAGAATAGGGCGGGGTAGATGGGGGAGTGGACCTGGGTAGAATGCTCTTTCGAAGAGCAGGTACAGACTTGATGTGCCGAATGGCCTCCTCCTGCACTGTCGGGATATGATAGCTTTCCCATACAGCTATCACTGGAAGTCCCAGAATTAGCATCCAGCCCGAGGTCAACAGGTTCATCCTCGGCAAACTTTCCAAAATTTGCCAAAAACATTTGCTGCCTGTTGATGCTTAGCACAGTGGGCTAAACAGCTGGCTTGAAATGCAGAACAATGCCAGCAGCGTGGGTTCAATTCCCGTACCGGCCTCCCCGAACAGGCGCCGGAATGTGGCGACTAGGGGCTTTTCACAGTAACTTCATTGAAGCCTACTTGTGACAATAAGCTATTATTATTATTACTTAAAACAGACATTGTGCCTCGGGAAGCAATGGATCTCTGGGAATAGAGCCGTTCATACATTGCTTTTCATATCAACTAAGTTGTCATAGTCCCAGATGACCATAGGCTGCTTTCCCCTTTGAGGGGGGAGAGCTGACTGGTGATGGTTTAACCTGAGGGTCACCACACCTCAGGCGAGGGGCAAGGGTGAGAAGGGTCATGAATAACCTCAGCCGGGAATTGAACCGGCGATGCTGGTCTTGCTCTGCATCACGAACCAGCTGTCCAACCAAGTGAGCTGAACCGGCCCTGGTATACGCTTTTCATTTACTGTCTATGTGACTGTGGCTGAAGGAAAGACACATGCACAGAAATAGGCAGAGACACACAGTGAGGTAGGGAGAGAATACACAGATGCTGCCAACATGCACAGGAACACACACAAACACATAGGAAGACACAGAGGCCGACAGGCAAACATACATAGGATTACATGCAAAGAATTCACAGAGTATAAACAGGCCATTCAGCCCAACCTATTCATTAGGCCAACGCAAGCCTCCTATTTATCCCCATCTAACTCGATCACCGTAACCCTCTATTCCCTGCATAAGCCAGCCTAGCCTTCCTTCAAACGCATCGATACTATTCACTCCCCGTGGTAGCGACTGCCCCATTTTCATCACTCTTTAGGGAAATAAGTTCCTAAGGGGGGGGCTCGGTGGCGCAGTGGTTAGCACTCCTGCCTCACCTCGCCAAGGACCGGGTTCGATCCCGGCTCAGGGTCACCGTGTATGTGGAGTTTGCACATTCCTCCTCCCCCCCCCCCCGTGTCTGTGTGGGTCTCACCCCCACAACCCAAAAAGATGTGCAGGGTAGGCGAATTGGCCACGTGAAAATGACCCTCAATTGGGAAAAAAAAAAGAATTGGGTACTCAAAATTTATTTTTTAAAAAGTAAAAGTTCCTTCTGAACTTCCGATTGGATTTCTTGCTGACTGTTTTACATTAACGGCTTCTGGTCATGCTCTCCCATACACAAGATATCCACCCGATCACAACTAAACTTTCCCGGTGTTTCAAGGACCTCGGATAGGTCAGCCCCTCATGTTGTGAAGGAGGTAAGACATCCAGCCGGACATCTCCTGGTATCTTCCTTGGACGTCGGTTTCCCCACCATCCTCATATCTGCGTATCATTTTTTCATAATAACGTTGCTGGGAACTGTACATCCAGCTGTGGTCTGACCACAAGGTACAAGTTTCCAATTCTGTTCCTCCCGGAATGAACATCAGTTTGCTTTGCTGGTCTTCGTTGCAACTTTCAGTGATTTGTATATTTGTCGCCTCTTTGCTCCTCTGCCCCACTCAGATTCTTATTTTCTACCTAACGTGTGACCTACTCGTCGTTCTTCTCAAGTCGCATTGATCAATACCGAAATTCAACTATATTCCCATTCTGTCATTTCGTTAAAATCTTCTTGCAATTTGTTGCACTCAGACCTCCTCGATATTAACTATAACCCTCCTGAGTTTGGTGGCATCTGCAAATTTAGAAATTGAGCTTTTAATTCCAGAAAGTCTTAAACCGTTAAAATAAATTATGAGCGACAGGGGTCCCAGCATTGGTCCGAGCGGAATACCGCTGACACTCTGAATAACTCATTCCCACTCTCTGCTTTCTGTCGAGGCCAGCTAGTAATCCATTCTGTTCCTTGTCCCCGCGAGCTCACATTCTCTGCCCTTATTTATTAGTCTATTATGTAGTGCTTCATCAAAGGCCTTTTATAAATCTATACAAGACACTACATTTCGGTGAATGCACTTAGATGGAGGTGCACTATAGTTTAAATTACAGCTATTTCCAAAGCAAAATAACAGGTTTGATTTTTAAAAAATTATTCATTCACGGGATGCGATGTCGCCGTCAAGGCCTGTATTTGCTGCCCGTTCCCAATTGGCCCTGGAGAAGCAAGGTGAATGGAGGAGAGAGTAGGTGCGATGGTGCAACCTTGTTTGACCCCGGGGCTTCGCTGGGAGATGCTTTTCACAGCAGAATACTTTTTCAAAATAAATTTAGAGTACCCAATTCATTTTTCCAATTAAGGGATAATTCAGCATGGCCAATCCATCTACCCTGCACATCTTTGGGTTGTGGGTGTGAGACCCAGGCAAACAGTCTCACTGTTGAATGGGGAGAGTGTGCAAACTCCACACGGACAGTAATCCGGGGCCGGGACCTTGGCACCGCGAGGCAGCGGTGCTAACCACTGTGCCGCCCCATTCACAGCAGAATACTAACTAAAATCTAGATCATCATTTCACAAATAAGGGGCAACAGCCAGAAAATGTCCACATGATTAGTTGTTATTTGTCGAACTAAAATAGAGATGAAAATGAAAAAAAAAAATGAAAATCGCTTATTGTCACAAGTAGGCTTCAATGAAGTTACTGTGAAAAGCCCCTAGTCGCCACATTCCGGCGCCTGTCCGGGGAGGCTGGTACGGGAATCGAACCATGCTGCTGGCCTGCTTGGTCTGCTTTAAAAGCCAGCAGTTTAGCCCAGTGAGCTAAACCAGACGAGTCACGTTGCTTTGAAGTTGCAGCTATTGCCTGGGCTATACCGCCTATTGCAACCAGGCCTCAAAGAACAAACAAACATACAAATTAGGGGCAGGAGGAGGCCACTCGGCCCCTCGAGCCTGCTCCGCCATTCAATAAGATCTGATTAGTAACCTCAATTCCACATTTCCATGTCTGCGTGGGTTTCACCCAATAACCTTTCACACCCTAGTTCATCAAGAACCTATCCAGCTCTGCCGTAAAAACGTTCAAAGACTCTGCTTCCACCGGTCTTTTGAGGAAGAGAGAGTTCCAGAGACTTACGATCCTCAGAGAAAACAAATTCTCCTCATGTCTGTCTTCAATGAGCAAATCCTTGTTTTTTAAAATAAATTTGGAGTACCCAATTACTTTTTTTCCAATTAAGGGGCAATTTAGCGTGGCCAATCCACCTAACCTGCACATCTTTGGTTTGTGGGGGTGAAACCCACGCAGACATGGGTAGAATGTGCAAACTCCACACGGGCAGTGACCCAGGGCCGGGATTCGAAACCGGGTCCTGAGCACTGTAGTTCCAGTGCTAACCAGTGTGCCGTCCCCTCCTTATTTTTAAACAGTGACCCGAGTTGTAGATTCTCTGACCAGAGGAAACATCCACTCTACATCCACCCTGTCAAAGGCCCTCAGGATCTTAAAGTTTTACTCAAGTTGTCTCTTACTCTTCTAAACTCCGGTGGATACAAACCTCACTTCTCCAACCTTTCCTCATAAGACAACCCACCCATTCCTGGTATCAGTCCAGTAAACCCTCGCTGAACTGCTTCCAACGCATTTGCATATTTCCTTAAAAGAGATCAATACTATACACAGTACTCCAGATGTGGTGTCACCAATGCACTGTGCAACTCAAGCATAAGAAAAAGTAAATAAGCAACAGACAAGAGTTTCAGTTTAAACTCACTGCACAAGGGCCCAGCTACACCCTAGATATGACATGACAGGAAACATGCAGCCTTTTCTTTCCCTCCATTAGTCGTTGGCAGCAAAAATGCCATTTACATGGAATGCACAGTAAAATCCCCCCCCTTCCTCAAACATTCAATCCCTCCACCACCGACGAACAGTAGCAGCCGTGTGTACCATCTACAAGATGCACTGCAGTAACTTGCCACAGTTAGTTAGGCAGCACCTTCCAAACACACGACCTCTACCATCTAGAAGGACAAGAGCAGCAGATCCCTGGGAGCCCCACCACCTGGAGGTTCCCCTCCAAGTCACTCACCACCCTGACTTGGAAATATATTGGCCGTTCCTTCACTGTTGCGAGGGCAACATTCCGGAACTCCCTCCCTAACAGCACAGTGGGTGTACCTACACCTCAGGGACTGCAGCGGTTAAAGTTGGCGGCTCACCACCACCTTCTGAAGGGCAACTGGTGACGGGCAATAAATTCTGGGCCCAGCCAGTGACGCCCACATCCCGCAAATGAAAAATAAAATAATAGTAGAGCTGGGGCTAGGAACCATATTAAATTTTGTGACGTCTCACGAATGCCTTGGAGAACAGGAACAAAATGCAAAGGCATTAAAACCATGGCAGGTTCAGCAACTGTACAAGCCCAGATTGTTAAAGATTTGCAGAGCCACAATCAACACTGAAAATAGAATACTAAGCTAGATTGCAGCCTCAGTAGAATACAAGCTCGAGGCCACTGTCTAAAACTACATTTTGCACTGTTCAGCTGTACTTTGAATACAGAATTCAGTTCTGGTCACCAAGGCACTAAAGGGACACCCAAGACCTGCAATAAATTCAGTGATGGGTCAGTCTAACTCCTTGCATTTGGGACTGAGCTGTGTACAAAGATTAGGAAATCTCAGGCTCTTCGGGACCAGGGAAGAATGAGGAGGAGCCTTGATGAAGAGCATTTAACACTGGGTGGAGTGGAGAAGGTTCCTCAGAAGCACGACTTCCAAGTTAAAACCAAGATGCAGGACGAAACAGTAGGTGGAGGCCAGCACAAGCAGTGTTCAGAGCTGACGTCATGAAGCATTTCTTCACACTGTGACTAATTCCTGGGATAAAGGCCGAAACCTTGGCGATGTTCCAGAGATAATTAGGTGTCGTGACGTGGGGCGGAAATGTAGGTTTGGTGAAGTGCAATCTTACTTGAATGGCATTGATTAGAATCCACAGAACTACCGTGGTTTACAGCAGTGTTAATACAAAGCAGGCCCGTTATACAGCAGCCTGGATTCTATTAAATCCTATTCACCATTTTCAGACTGTTTCCAACCCCCCCTCCCCACCCACCCCTCTCTATGGAGCCTGCCCGTACTGCAATCCTGCAGTGCCATACCTGAAGTCATTTTGCCATCGAATGTAGGGTGTTCTTGCTTTACAAGCTCAGGGTGTGTGTGTGTTTTTCTTCACTCAGTCGCTCATGCACTAGGAAGAAGAAAACCTGATCATTATGTTGTGAAACATGCCGATGAATGCAGGCTTCAATCTATTAACCCGACCGGCAGAAATCAAACTCTCAGCCCCGGTTCAGTCAGACGCATTTCCAGGCAAACTCAGAATCTTGATGCGGAGAATTATACCAATCGCCACTTAAACAGTGCATTAAACTCCTGGCACATCACAGAATGTGCTGTCAGGTTAGAGTTCGTTGTACCTGAAAATTAAAAAAAAGGGGGGGGCAGAGCTGTTACCAGGGATACTTTACAGGCCCCATCTCCACCACACATCCCACGTTCTGCCAAAAGGATCAGCCTCAAGGTTAACTCTTGCAGCACAGGAGCAAGTCACACTGACTGAGCGTAGGATAGCGAACTTAAAGTTGCAACAGCTATTCTGCTCAGATGGGTGTTCTGTAATTCCAGTCGGTGGAATCGAGGGGGTGCGGGTGGGGTGACCCTATTTTACAGTTCATGTCAGTGTTTATCCTCCGTGTGAACAAATACTTTCAAGCTTTTCCCATAATCGTCAACCACTTTTACTTCATCCACCCAATTCAATTCAAAACTGAACGCTCACATTAGCAAAGTGCCAGCACAGACACGATGGGCCAAATAGCCTCTTTCTGTGCCGTAACCTTCCTATGGTCCTACCTCATCCACCTCCTCCACGAGTGAATTCGCCTCGCCTCGTCATGAGAAAGTTTCTCCTATTCATCTGGATTAAATCTCTTGTTTATCAGCTAGTTGCTGTGCTCTCATAGAATTTACAGGGAAGAGGCCATTCGGCCCATCGAACCTGCACCGGTCCTTGCAAAGAGCACCCTACTTAAGCCCACGTACCTACCCTATCCCCATAACCCAGTAACCCCCACTGAACATCTGTTGGACACCAAGGTCGATTTAGCATGGCCAATCTACCTAACCTGCACGTCTTTGGGCTGTGGGAGGAAACTGGAGAACCTGGAGGAAACCCACGCAGAGACGGGGAGAACGTGCGGACTCCTCACAGATAGTGACCCAAGCCGGCAATCGAACCTGGGACCCTGGAGCAGTCAAGCAACTGTGTTAACCACTGTGCTACCGTGCTGCTCAAAGCGCCTGGTTTTGTATCGTAGCATCAGGGTATGACAGCACGGGAGGGGCTGGTTTAGCACAGGGCTAAATCGCTGGCTTTTAAAGCAGACCAGGGCAGGCTAGCAGCGCGGTTCAATTCCCGTACCAGCCTCCACGAACAGGCGCCGGAATGTGGCGACTAGGGGCTTTCTACAGTAACTTCATTTGAAGCCTACTTGTGACAATAAGCGATTTTCATTTTCATTTCATTCAGCCCATCGAGCCGGCACCAGCTTCTTCCAGGTACAATCCCGCCGGTCATCCGCTCCTTCCCCCTTTTCCTCCTTCCAAGCATTTATCCAATTCGCTCTTGAAGGCTGCTGCTGAATCTCTATCCAACGCCCCATCAGGAAGTTTAACCACTTGTTGTGCATGAAAAAGCATTTATCCCCACGGCCTCTGGTTCTTTTCCCAATCGCCTTAAAGCTCGTGGGCCACTGGAAACAGATTTGCCTTCTTTACTCTTTCCAAACCCTTCATGATTTTAAACCCCTCTTCTCGAAGGAGAACCACCTCAGCTCCTCCAGTCTATCAGGGTAACTGGGGCATGGCTCATCCCCGGAACCATTCATCTCTACAGCACCTTCTCATCCTTTCTAAAGTACGGTGCTCGGATGAGACATTATACCCAAGCTGGGGCTGAATTAGTGTATTAACTAGGTTTAGCTTTTTGTAATCCAAGCCCCAGATCGTATAGGTTTTATTAACAGCTTTGCTAACCCGTCCTGTTATCTTCAATGATATCTACACTATAATAATAATCTTTATTAGTGTCACAAGTAGGCTTACATTAACACTGCAATGAAGTTACTGTGAAAAGCCCCCAAGAGCCACATTCCGGCGCCTCATCGGGTACACAGAGGGAGAATTCAGAATGTCCAATTCACCTAACAGCACGTCTTTCGGGACTTGTGGGAGGAAACCGGAGCACCCGGAGGAAACCCACGCAGACACAGGGAGAACGTGCAGACTCTGCACAGACAGTGACCCAAGCCGGGAATCGAACCTGGGACCCTGGTGCTGTGAAGCAACAGTGCTAACCACTGTGCTACCGTGCTGCCCTAATACCGATTGTAAAATCAGCTTGTATTGTCTCCTTTTATCCTTCCAACGTTTTTGTGTCATCTACAAATTTTCTAATTGTGCCCCTGTACACCATGGTCTAGCTCACTTATAAGATCGGGAAAAGCAGTGGTCAAAACGCAAGCCCCTGGGGGAACACCTCTATATACACCATCCTCCAGTCCGTACACCAACCACTCACCACTACCCTCTTTTTCCTGTCACTCAGTCAACTCCCTGCCTCTATCCCTTGGGATGATTATGCATAAAGCAAGTTTGTACATACTGCTATGCACAACCTCCGACCACTAGGTGTCAGTGTAAACCCACCACGTGACTCTGCGGCTGGGGAGTTGAGTGTCGGTCGTGCTGGAGGATAGACGTGTTTTGCAGTAGCTCTACAATAGTTAATTAGTGTTAGTAGCTTATTATTTTATTTATCCTAGCTATCTTATCACGCGGTTGTTCCATAATAAATTTTTTACGCAAGATGTTCTGTAGTTCATCATTCATTTCATCCAGTCTACAGAACATGACATCCCTTTTACTCCATGCGTGTTTTGTGGCAATTTATCAAATGTCTTTTAGGAAGCCCATGTACACCACGTCAATTACATCTCCGCCATCAACTCATTCTGCTGCCTCGTCAATAAACTCACACAAATTAGTTAACATAGAACATAGAACAGTACAGCACAGAACAGGCCCTTCGGCCCTCAATGTTGTGCCGAGCCATGATCACCCTACTCAAACCCACGTATCCACCCTATACCCGTAACCCAACAAACCCCCCCCTTAACCTTACTTTTATTAGGACACTACGGGCAATTTAGCATGGCCAATCCACCTAACCCGCACATCTTTGGACTGTGGGAGGAAACCGGAGCACCCGGAGGAAACCCACGCACACAGGGGGAGGACGTGCAGACTCCACACAGACAGTGACCCAGCCGGGAATCGAACCTGAGACCCTGGAGCTGTGAAGCATTTATGCTAACCACCATGCTACCCTGCTGCCCCTAAGTTAAATATGATTTTTCCTCAACAGATCTATGTCGGATTTCCTTACTTCATCACATTTGTCCAACTAGTGGGCATCGGTTCCACAATCTTTCCCACCACTGAATTTAAACCGACTGACCTGTAATTACTGGGTTGCGCCTTACAGCCTATTTTGAACAAAGGGGTAACATTTGCAATTCTCCAGTCCTCCAGCATCTCACCCCACCAGCTGATGGCGGATTGAAATATGGTCAGTGCCACTGCAGATTCCACCCTTGCTTCCCAAGGTCTGCATCTGATCCAGTCCTGGTGACTCATCAACATCAGCCTCTCCAACATCACCTCTTCGTCACGTTTTAGCCCAGATAGTGTCACAACTACTGCCTCTTTGACTCGGAGTTGGGCAACATCTTCTTCCTTGGCGAAGGCAGATGCGAAGTACTAATTCAATATCTCAGCCATGCCCTCTGCCTCCATGTCTAAATCCTCCTTTGGTCCTGAATCAGCTCTACTCTTCCTTTTAGATGTAGAAAATAGAAGCAGAAGGAGGCCATTCGGCCCCTCGAGCCTGCTCCGCCATTCATTTTGATTATGGCTGATCATCAAGTTCAATACCCTAATCCCGCCTCCCTCCCATATTCCTTGATTCTTTTAGCTCCAAGAGCTAGATCTAATTCGATATTTTGCCACCCTTTTACTATTATATGACTTTTGGATCCTCCTCTGTGTTAGCTGCCAATCTCCTCTCACACGGTCACTTTACTGCTTATATTTCCTGCTGAACTTTGATATTCAGCCAGGCCCTCGCTGGTATTATCAAGCTGGTGTACGCACACTCTTTCTGCTTCACCTTTTGTCATCCAGGTAGCTGGAGTTTCATCTGTCCTACCTTTCGCACTCGTGGCCACGTACCCAGAGTGTAGGTGACCCACCTCCTCTTTATCAGGAGCCCAATGTTCCAGAGGCATTCATCCATTTGCTGATTTATACCTCCATTCTCCAGGAGTGCAGAGTACACGGAGACAGGACAGCCTTGCAGTCATGGGGAATACAGAACTGGTGTTTCCAGTTAAATATTATGGTCCACGCGCTACTGTCTGCTGTCAAGTATAGTCTATTTTTAGATGCAAATTAGCGATTCAGCTACAAGGCAGTGGTGAATCACCAGAAGAGTCTGACGATTTAAAAGGTGCATTATCTTTCTAGAAACCTTTCCAATCAGAAATAAACTCACCTTTCATTGTCCTTGGACAGAAATAACTGGCAAACCTTTACCCACAAGAGTGCCCTACAACATCACAGCAACCTCTGCCCCCCCAACATCCTCCCCTGCACCACCCCGCCCCCCAAACGCCTCCCACCCCCCCCCCCAACACCCTCCCCTGCACCACCAAATGAAAATGCGCTGGCTCAGAGGTGAGGTTCACCACTCAAGTCTCATGTTGACTAATGTGATGGATTAAATCCAGCTTCAAATGAAAATGAAATGAAATGAAAATCGCTTATTGTCACGAGTAGGCTTCAATGAAGTTACTGTGAAAAGCCCCTAGTCGCCACATTCCGGCGCCTGTCCGGGGAGGCTGGTACGGGAATCGAACCGTGCTGCTGGCCTGCTTGGTCTGCTTTAAAAGCCAGCGATTTAGCCTGGTGAGCTAAACCAGCCCCTCAATCGCATATCCGAATGTCAGGTAGTCAGTACGGTTCTCCATGGAGCAGCCCACACCAGGTCGGCCATCCCCCCCCCCCCCCCCCCCCCCCCCCCCACACACACACTTCCAATGCAGACTCAACACGGCTGCGGCATTCACAGTAGAGTATGGAAGCATGAACTGCCTTTCAAGCGCCTCACCATTTTACCCCTGCAGCACAATGATTCATCTTCCCGATTCATAGACTCCTTACAGTGCAGGAGAACATAAGAACATAAGAACTAGGAGCAGGAGTAGGCCATCTGGCCCCTCGAGCCTGCTCCGCCATTCAATGAGATCATGGCTGATCTTTTGTGGACTCAGCTCCACTTTCCGGCCCGAACACCATAACCCTTAATCTCTTTATTCTTCAAAAAACTATCTATCTTTACCTTAAAAACATGTAATGAAGGAGCCTCAACTGCTTCACTGGGCAAGGAATTCCATAGATTCACAACCCTTTGGGTGAAGACGTTCCTCCTAAACTCAGTCCTAAATCTACTTCCCCTTATTTTGAGGCTATGTCCCCTAGTTCTGCTGTCACCCGCCAGTGGAAACAACCTGCCCGCATCTATCCTATCTATTCCCTTCATAATTTCATTCGGCCCATCGAGTCTGCACCGACCCTTGGAAAGACCATTCTACCCGTGTCCACAACTCCGTCCACCCCACCCTATCCCCTTAACTCCTTAGCCTAACGCGTAAATCCATGGACACTAAGGGACAATTGATCATGCCCAATCCATGCCTAACCGGTACATCTTTTGACTGTGGGAGGAAACCAGAGCACCCGGAGGAAACTAAAGCAGACACGAGGAGAACGTGCAAACTCCATGCTGTCACCCGAGGACGGAATTGAACCAGGATTACTGGCGCTGTGAGGCAGCAGTGCCAACCACCGGGCCCGCCCCATGCTTCTGGGCAAATGTTTTTTCAGGGAGCAGATTCAGGAAACTGAACAATCCCCATAGTGATCGGTCCTGGCATCTTTGTTAATCGATATTTACACCAGTGACCTGCCCAAAATAGAATTTCGTATTGCATGACCTCCCCCTGGTCACAGGAAACAAGAATCTGTTGGCTCCCCACATAGACTTTGGCCAGTGGTTTAAAGAGGATGGGGCAGACGTCCGCTGTTGGCAACGTCTGCCATTTCGGCTGAAAACTGTAACTTTGGCACCCCCAACGTCACACTCATCGAGTAAACTGAACCCTGAAAGTCTCCTCTTACAGCAGAGCTAAATCATACCAAAAATAGTCATGAGATGGTGGGGCACAGATAGAGGCGAGCTGGCTCATCAAGTCTGCAGAGCTCCTTCAACAAAGCAGTCCAGTTAGCCCCACTCCACGCTTGTTACCCACATCTCTCCGATTGATCACAACCTCCGGTAAAGGCAGCATCGCCATATCGCCGGGAAAAATACTGAACAGCAGGTTAAACTTGTTCCAAAGAGTCCCGGATCCACCTGGGGAGCAGGTGCTCAGACCTCCAAATGGAACCTCGCCCCGTATTCAGTGCAATCCACAGCAGAGTCCTGTTCTCATAGATTATCATAGAATTTACAGTGCAGAAGGAGGTCATTCGGCCCATTAAGTCTGCACCGGCTCTTAGAAAGAGCACCCTACCCAAGATCAACACCTCCACCCTATCCCCATAACCAAGTAACCCCACCCAACACTAAGGGTAATTTTGGACACTAAGGGCAATTTATCATGGCCAATCCACCTAACCTGCACATCTTTGGACTGTGGGAGGAAACCGGAGCACCCAGAGGAAACCCACACACACACGGGGAGGATGTGCAGACTCCGCACAGACAGCGACCCAAGCCGGAATCGAACCGGGTTGCCTCCGGGTGCTCCGGTTCCCTCCCACAAGTCCCGAAATACTTTTGAAAAAATGAAATGAAAATCGCTTATTGTCACGAGTAGGCTTCAAATGAAGTTACTGTGAAAAGCCCCTAGTCGCCACATTCCGGCGCCTGTTCGGGGAGGCTGTTACAGGAATCGAACCGTGCTGCTGGCCTCCTTGGTCAGCTTTCAAAGCCAGCGATTTAGCCCAGTGTGCTAAACAGCCCCTAAATGAAAATCGCTTATTGTCACGAGTAGGCTTCAATGAAGTTACTGTGAAAAGCCCCTAGTCACCACATTCCGGCGCCTGTCCGGGGAGGCTGGTACGGGAATCGAACCGTGCTGCTGGCCTGCCTTGGTCTGCTTTAAAAGCCACCGATTTAGCCCAGTGTGCTAAACCAGCCCCTTGCTGGACATTGGACATTCTGAATTCTCCTTCAGTGTACCCGAACAGTGTGGCGATTAGGGGATTTTCACAGTAAATTCATTATAGTGTTAATGTAAGCCTACTTGTGACAATAAAGATTATTATTATTGAGAGCTGTGCCATGGACTGGTCAAGCAACAGCCTGACAGTTATACTCAGAATCAGAACTTCCAACAAACGTGGCCGACCTCACCATCTCTGGGTAAAGCCTGTCCCACCAGAGGTGACAGCACAGTGATATGCAGTGTCCGTGAAGCAACAGTCCCTAAAGGGCAAGAGGCATGAGGGGGGGGCTATAGGAAGACAAGGGGCTATCTCATTAAGATGTGCAGCCATGTGGCAAATCTGGAAGGAATTGAACCGCGCAGTGCGCTGAACAGGACACACACAGCGATGGGACATTAGATAAAACATCACCTCGGAGTCTTCAACATTGGCTCCGAACCCCATGAGTCTCACGGAATCAGGTCAAACAAGGGCAAGGAAACCTCTTGAAGAACACGTAGTGTCCTCCCTTAGCTGATGAATCAGTACTCTGCCACGTTGCCCATCTTGATTTGATTTATTATTGTCACATGTATTAGTACACAGTGAAAAGTGTTGTTTCTTGCATGCTGTACAAACAATGCATACCGTACATAGGGAAGGAAGGAGAGACTGCAGATTGTAATGTTACAGTTCACAGCTATGTTGTAGAGATAAGATCAACTTAATATGAGGTAGGCCCATTCAAAAGTCTGATGGCCACAGGGAAGAAGCTGTTCTTGAGTCGGTTGAGACTTGAGACTTTTCTATCTTTTTCCTGACGGAAGAAGGTGGAAGAGAGTATGTCTGGGGTGCGTGGGGTCCTTAATTATGCTGGCTGCTTTTCCGAGGCAGCGGGAATTGTCGACAGAGTCAACGGATGGGGGGGCTGATTTGCATGATGGATTGGGCTACATTCATGACCTTTTGTAGTTTGAAAGAAACACGGAGGGTGGCAAGGGCACAGAACATGGGTGGGGGGAACTTCAATGACCATCACCAAGAGTGGCTCGGTGGCATCATTACTGACCAAGCTGAAGAGTGTGGGAGAACAAGTCAGGTGCAGCAGCAGCAGGCATATCCAAAAATAAAGCACGAGCTGGTGAAGCTACAACAGAGATTACATGCAGCATGCTATAGATTAAACAATGCCGCAACCGACAGATGAGTTCTACAGTCCTGTCACATCCAGTAGTGAATGGTAATACACAATCAAATAACTAGTGGAAGTAGGAAGCTTCATGAACACCCCTAGCCTTGACGATAGTGGAAACTAGAGCAACGAACGAGGCTGAAGCGTTTGCAAACATCCTCAGCCAGGAATGCCAACTGGGTGATCCATCTCAGCCTCCTCCGGAAGATCCCCAATATCACAATAGCGCTCAGCCAATTCAATTCACTCCACTTGCTACTAAAATATGGGTGCGCATACAGGATACAGCAAAGGCTACAAGCTTTGAGAGGGTTGAACCTTTTGTGCTCCAGACAAGCTGAGCCCTTGGACAGGCTGTTCTAGCAGAGCTCCAACACTGGCATCTACCCGTCAATGTGGAAAATTGTGTAGCTATGTCCTGACCACAAGAAAAATCCAATCTATTCAATTACTGTCCCATCACTTTACTCCCAATCATTCGCACAGTGGCGGAAGATGGCGACAGTCCTATCAAGTGGCACTCACTCAGCTACAACCTGCTCACCGATGCTCAGCTGGGTTGCGCCACAGCCACTAGGCTTCAGAACTCATTATAAAGCCTTGGTCCTAAAGTGGACAAAAGAGCTGAATTCCAAAGGCGCAGCGAGCGAGGCTGTTCTCGACATAAAGGTAGCATTTGACCCAGTGCGACATCAGGAGCCATCGTGTCCAGCCGTCTTCAGCTGTTTCATCAATCAAAGGTCAGAAGTGGGGATGTTTCACTGATGATTGTAACGTTCAGATTAATTTGCAACTCCTCAGTAATGAAGCAATTTGCAAGTAAGTAAAATCGCCAGAGAGGGCAGCACAGTGGTACACATCACCAAATATTTCTCCTGGTCCACCCACATGAAATGAAATGAAAATGAAAATCGCTTATTGTCACGAGTAGGCTTTAATGAAGTTACTGTGAAAAGCCCCTAGTCGCCACATTCCGGCGCCTGTCCGGGGAGGCTGGTACGGGAATCGAACCGTGCTGCTGGCCTGCTTGAAAAGCCAGCAATTTAGCCCAGTGAGCTAAACCAGCCCCGTGACACTACCATCAAGAAAGCACAACAGCATCTATACGTCCTCAGGAAACTAAGGAATCCGGCATGTCCAC
>NC_052168.1:17248751-17338286 GCF_902713615.1 Scyliorhinus canicula
ACTTTTAACAATATTTTATTTGCCCTTGGAAATATACCCTTCATTAGGTCCTTTGTCGTGGTACTTAGTACCACTTAGTACTTGGGTGGCACAGTGGTTAGCACTGTTGCTGCACGGCGCCAGGGACCCAGGTTCAAATCCCGGCTTGGGTCACTATCTGCAGAGTCTGCAGGTTCTCCCCGTGTCTGCGTGGGTTTCCTCTGGGTGCTCCGGTTTCCTCCCACAAGTCCCAAAAGACGTACTTGTTGGTTGAATTGGACATTCTGAATTCTCCCTCCGTGTACCCGAACATGCGCCAGAATGTGGCGACGAGGGGATTTTCACAGTACCTTCATTGCAGTGTTAATGTCAGCCTACTTGTCACAATAACGATTATTATTATTAATTGATGCGCACTCGCACGAATATGTGGCCAAAAGAACTGACAAGACTTTCAGGATTACGTTTCTCGTTGTGGCAAAGTCCACACTAACATCTGTTTTGGCCAGCCGCTCTTCAAACTCCTGAGCAACCCGCCTCTCTTTAGCGTTAAGTCCCATCTGCGATGACCGCTTCCATACAAACCCACCCCTGTGACCAGGCTGACTGTCCTCCAACTGAAACTTTGGAACAAACTACAAATTCCTTCCAACCATCTTCCTTTTGTTTAGCCTGTCTCATTAGTTGACCTTTTTGTTTATTTGCAGTCACCTAAAGCTCACGGTCACGAGGACTCAAGCTCCTAGTGACATCTCAGATTGCTCTGAAGCTCTCCTTTCAGTGTGTGATCTATTCGAGCCGCCGCCTCTGCACCTTCCTGTCTTTTGGCATGACTACTGTGTAAGATCTTTCTCTCACCTGGTCAGATGCTCTTTCTCCAGTACGTGGCCATTTTGTAATGCCCGGTTCACACTCAGACCCGTTATTAGAACTCGGGCTTTCTTACTATCCACCACTTTGCCAGTCGGTCGCCCTGTATTTAAACTTGCCAGTAGCTTTGTTACATCCCTCCATTCACTGGTCCCCTCTGGAACACTATCCCACCCGAGGCTCCACTTAAGGCCCTTGGACTTTGGATGCGCTGGCCCTGTTCAGAACACCATGGTCACTCAAACTGCCCCTTCCCTGTTGAATTCTGTTTCTCCGGACTGCCAATTCAAAACCCAGCACAGGGCGCCTCGTTGCTTTCTGTCAGCTGCTCAGATTCTGAGAGTTTGTAATAAATCCCAATTAGCTGTGAGGAGTGAACCGTAGTAGTTTGACTACCCATTGGATAACCAGTGTCTTACATCACACCCTATTATCTTTCCAGGACCTATCCCTTCTTTATGGTCCTCTCTTTTATAATGCACCATATCCCCAGAATTTAAATCCATCTCGGAGGGTCTTTTCCGATACCTTAGGCCTCGACGAATCTTCTCCGAAGCCTTTGCCTTGATGAAAGCAGCACAGTAACACAGTGGTTAGCACTGTGTCTTCACACCACCAGGGACCCAGGTTCAATTCCCCACTGGGGCCACTGTCTGCGTGGAGTTTGCCCGTTCTCCCCGTGTCTGCGTGGGTTTCCTCCGGGTGCTCCGGTTTCACAAGTCCAAAGACGTGCAGGTTAGGTGGATTAGCCGTGCTAAATTGCCCCTTAGTGTCCAAAAAAGGTTAGGAGAGGTTATTGTGTTATGGCGATAGGGTGGAAGTGAGGGCTTAAGTGGGTCGGTGCAGACTCAATAGGCCGAATGGACTCCTCCAGCACTGTATGTTCTATGTAAAGCTTTTCTCCCTGCGTGTAAAGCATTCAGATGTAGACCTCTATGACTCTGTAGAAAAGAATTGGAGCCGCCTCTAGCACACGAGGGACATCGCCCAACAGAGGATGGGATCAGTTTGGTTGACCTGAGACTTAATGCGGCTTTTTAGCTAACACCATGTGATTCCTTCCACAGAGTCCATTGCTGGATGGACTTTGAGCTGCAGTGTTCATAACCTCAGTGTTCACGTGTTCACCACATCTCTCTAATCTCGTCATTAGCAAATTTGGCACCATTATCAGTCAGAAACTTAGCTGGTGCCCCAAATCAGTCCTTATTTCTCTCTGACTTTGATCTCCAATCACTCTTTAGTCCTTGCCATGTATTACTACTGAAAGATTAAGTCTGGTTGCCATGTTTAGCAAGTGCAGAAAGAAAATATTTCTGTCTTTGTCCCGTACCTTTCGATCCATGGCAACTGCCTTATTAAAGTAGCATGTCAATGAAAGGCTTGCAATAGGTGTCCTCTGATACATTTTTACAGATTTCACATTTTGCACTAGTCTCTTTGAGCCTTGTGTATTGCTGATCAATCACATCTTTAGACAAGAAGGGAGAGCACGTTTTCATTGCAGTTTTAAGACAATTTGTTAGAAACACCAGATTTTATTCAAGAGTATAATACCTTGATTGGTAAACTGCAGATCCACTACCGTTTCAAAAACAATCGCTTTATCATAATCTGTACAGCTTCATTTTTGCCCTTATTCACAAAAGGCTTACTTAACAGCAAAGCTCGCGGTGTACATAGAACATAGAACAGTACAGCACAGAACAGGCCCTTCGGCCCTCAATGTTGTGCCGAGCCATGATCACCCTACTCAAATCCACGTATCCACCCTATACCCGTAACCCAACAACCCCCCCCTTAACCTTACTTTTATTAGCACACTACAGGCAATTTAGCATGGCCAATCCACCTAACCCGCACATCTTTGGACTGTGGGAGGAAACCGGAGCACCCGGAGGAAACCCACGCACACAGGGGGAGGACGTGCAGACTCCACACAGACAGTGACCCAGAGGTAAACATTGGCATGGATCGAAGATGAGCTGGCTAACAGGAAACAGAGTTGGCATAAGTCCTTTTCTGGTTGACATTTGTTGGAGATGGCCATTGCCTGGCACTTGCGTGGTGCAAATGTAACTTGCCACCTTTCAGTCCAAGCCTAGATATTGTCCAGGTCTTGCTGCATTTGGACATGGACTGCTTCATTATCTGAGGTTCATTAGACTACTACCAGGAATGGGCGGGTTGTCTTGTGAGGAAGGTTTGAAGAGGTTAGGTTTGTATTCACTGAAGCTTACAAGGGTAAGAGGTGACTTGATCAAAGCCTTCAAGATCCTGAGTGGTATATTGACAGGGTGGATTTGGAGAAGATATTTCCTCATGTAGGAGAATCTAGAACTAGGGAACACTGTTTAAAAATAAGCGGTCCCCTATTTAAGGCGGAAGATAGAATCGTAGAATTTACAGTGTAGAAGGAAGCCAGTCGGCCCATCAAGGCTGCACTGGCCCATGGAAAGACAACGGCTCCACCCTATCCCAGTAACCCCACATAACCTTTTTGGACACTAAGGGGGCAGTTTAACATGGCCAATCCACCTAACCTGCACATCTTTGGACTTGGGGAGGAAACCGGAGCATTCGGAGGAAACCCAGGAAACTGGGAGAAAGCGCAAACTCCACACTGACAGTCACGCAAGGTCGGAATTGAACCCGGGTCTCTCTGAGGCAGCAGTGCTAACCACTGTGCCACCATGGCGTCCAGATCCTGAGTCTCTGGAACTCTCTTCTTCAAATGGCAAGTCTTTGAATATTTTTAAAGCAGAGCTGGATAAATTATTGATTAACAAATGGGGTGGTGAAAGGTTATCGGTTATCGGGGTTGAGTTTATAATCCGATCAATCATGATCTAATTAAATAGCGGAGCAGGCTCAAGGTGCCAAGACTCTTGTTCCAAATCGTATGTACATATGTATCTTACTCAAGACTACATCGATACTGATAATGTGGCTTACTCCAGCTAGTTTGCATGGAAGCACCACTCCGTTTCATGACCTCATTGTGTTGTCATCCCCAAACACGAAGCAAGTATAATTTTCATACTCGCTGACCGTAATATTTTAATTAGCACCTGAAGTACCAGTCAACTGTTCCCTGGACGCCTGGAGTTTATTCACCGACTTTTGCTGCACCAATCTTGGTGACTTCTGTGGTATCCAGACCTGATAAAACTTTTATCCTTGCAAAATAAAACATTACAAGTGTATAGCTCCTAACGCTACAACCTACTCAACAGCATCAATAAATGTTTATTTAATTGTGCATTAGTTATTATCCAGTGTGTGTGCCCTGCCCCACCATCTGAAGGCAGGCGGACTTGAGGTGTTAGGAAAGATACTAGCAAATAGCAAGTAGTCAACTCCAGATTGCTACCAGTGCCATATGCTGGTAAGCCTAGAAACAGGAGGGAGGACTTGGCGGCACGGTAGCACAGTGGTTAGCATTGTCGCTTCATGGCTCCAGGGTCCCAGGTTCGATTCCCGGCTTGGGTCACTGTCTGTGCGGAGTCTGCACGTTCTCCCCGTGTCTGCGTGGGTTTCCTCCGGGTGCTCCGGTTTCCTCCCACAGACGTGCAGGTTAGGTGGATTGGACATGCTAAATTGTCCTTGGTGACATAAGAACATAAGAACTAGGAGCAGGAATAGGCCATCTGGCCCCTCGAGCCTGCTCCGCCATTCAATGAGATCATGGCTGATCTTTTGTGGACTCGGCTCCACTTTCCGGCCCGAACACCATAACCCTTAATCCCTTTATTCTTCAAAAAACTATCTATCTTTACCTTAAAAACATTTAATGAAGGAGCCTCAACTGCTTCACTGGGCAAGGAATTCCATAGATTCACAACCCTTTGGGTGAAGAAGTTCCTCCTAAACTCAGTCCTAAATCTACTTCCCCTTATTTTGAGGCTATGTCCCCTAGTTCTGCTTTCACCCGCCAGTGAAAACAACCTGCCCGCATCTATCCTATCTATCCCCTTCATAATTTTAAATGTTTCTATAAGATCCCCCCCTCATCCTTCTAAATTCCAACGAGTACAGTCCCAGTCTACTCAACCTCTCCTCATAATCCAACCCCTTCAGCTCTGGGATTAACCTAGTGAATCTCCTCTGCACACCCTCCAGTGCCAGTATGTCCTATCTCAAGTAAGGAGTCCAAAACTGAACACAATACTCCAGGTGTGGCCTCACTAACACCTTATACAATTGCAACATAACCTCCCTAGTCTTAAACTCCATCCCTCTAGCAATGAAGGACAAAATTCCATTTGTCCAAAGAGGTTGTGTGGGGTTGCTGGGTTACGGGTATGGGGCAGAGTTGTGGGCTTAAGTGGGGTGCTCTTTCCAAGGGCCGGTGCAGGCTCGATGGACCGAATGGCCTCCTGCACTGTAAATTCTGTGTTCGATGACGTTAGATTTCTGGTACTTTGGGACTAACTCTGGGGGAGATTTTTTGTTTCTTGGATGTGGGCGTCTCATTTATTGCCCAACCCTGAGGGTTGCTGTCAGTCTGGAGTCACATGTAGGCCAGACCAGGTAAGGACGGCAGAGTTTCTTGTTATAATGGGGGATATTATATCCTAATATACACTAATAGTGTAAAGGGTAGAGAGGGAAAGAGAAGAGTTTTCAGGAGAATCTTGATTGGTATGTTTTTAGCTCAATGAGCGAGGAAAGTTTCTGGATCTGGCTCTGGGGAATGAGGTGGGTCAAGTATCAGATGGGGAATATTTGGTGAACAGTGACCACAGCAACATTAGGCTTAGTTTAGCAATGGAAAAAAGGCGAGGAGCAATCCAGAATGAAATTAATTCTTGGGAGAGGGCAGACGTCACTGGCATGAGAACGGGTCTGAACCGGGTAAATTGGAATCAAAGATCGGAAGGCAAAATTGTAACTGAACAAAGAATACTTTAGAATAGGAGATAGTTCAGGGACAGGTGATGCATATTCCGGGAAAGGGGAGGGCAGACAAATCCCGAGCACTTCGGATGACAAATGAGATGGAAGGAAAGATGAAACAGAAAAGGGGTGCATATGGGAGGTGTCCGGTTGATAAATGTATTTGATAACCAGGCTGAATATAGAAGTTTAGGAGGGGGAATGGGGAAAAAAACAACTAAGAAGCAAAGAGCGAGTATGACAAGAGGCAGGCAGTTAAGGTAAAAGGGAATCTTAAAATCTTCTGTAGGCATATGAATAGTAAATGGCTGATAGGAAGAGGAATGGGACCAAATGCATGGAGGCAGGGGGCACGCCTCAGGTGCTAAGTGTGCCTTCGAAAAGGAGATAGTTCAGGTACAGGCGATGCACATTCCCACAAAGGGGAAAGGGTAGAGCAGACAAATCCAGAGCACTTTGGATGACAAATGAGATGGAGGGAAAGATGAAGCAGAAAAGGAAGGAGATGCTGCACATATCGTGGCGAGAGAGGAGGGAGTTGATGATTATAGAATTTACAGTGCAGAAGTTGAGACACTGGGTTGGCTAAAAATTGACAAAAGGGGCATTAGAAAAGCAGGCTGTAATTCAAGAGAGGCGGTTGGGGGATGCAGTGGTTAGCACTGTTGTCTCACGGCGCCAAGGTCCCAGGTTCGATCCCGGCTCTGGATCACTGTCCATGTGGAGTTTGCACATTCTACCTCTGTCTGCGTGGGTTTCACTCCCACAACCCAAAGATGGGCAGGGTAGGTGGATTGGCCACGCTAAATTGCCCCTTAATTGGAAAAAATGAATTGGGCGCTGTAAATTTATTTTCTTTTAAAACACAGGAAGTTGAGGTATTGGGCCCATAATCGTTCAAACCTCTTTTGATATAGGGACGGTGTCCGAAGACTGGAGAATTCCAAATGTCACACCCTTCTTCAGAAATATGCATGAGGATAAATTACAGATTAGTCAGTGTAACCTTGTTGGTGAGCTTTTGGAACCAAAGATTGATGGGACAAGCTGTAAAGCAGCAATGGGTGATCCGCAGGGCGGATGTGTTTCAGGTACAGGCTCTGTAAACTCAAACAAGGCCCAAAGCCAACTGGACCCATGCCAGGTCTCCTGGGATGGCTGGGTAAACAATAGAAAGACTCTGTGAGACGCATATCAGTCAAATTCTTCAAACCACAACCAGGCCAAATGCACTGAGCTGAGATGGAACTTGCAGAGGACAAGTTGGCTGTCGGAGTGAATATGAGAATTCAATGGTAGCTGACATAAAAGCGACTCCAACTCCCATTAGGGGCTGGTTTAGCTCACTCGGCTAAATCGCTGGCTTATAAAGCAGGCCAGCAGCACGGTTCGATTCCTGTACCAGCCTCCCCGGACAGGCGCCGGAATGTGGCGACTAGGGTCTTTTCACAGTAACTTCATTGAAGCCTACTCGTGACAATAAGCGATTTTCATTTTTTCATTATGTAAACCGCAAGCTGCCAGTGAGGCAGAAAAGGGCCTACTATGGATAAAGAATGTAATTTATACTTTGAAATGTGTTCTTATCATAATCTTTATTGTCACTAGTAGGCTCACATTAACACTGCAATGAAGTTACTGTGAAAAGCCCCTAGTCACCACACTCCGGCGCCTGTTCGGGTACACGGAGGGAGAATTCAGAATGTCCAAATTACCTAACAGCACATCTTTCTGGACTTGTGGGAGGAAACCGGAGCACCCGGAGGAAACCCACGCAGACACGGGGAGAACGTGCAGACTCCGCACAGACAGTGACCCAAGCCGGGAATCGAACCTGGGACCCTGGTGCTGTGAAGCAACAGCGCTAACCACTGTGCTACCGTGCCACCATACTGGTCTCCGTGTTTACTAAGGAAGAGGATCTGACAAAATATTGATTGAAGTGTAGTTGGCAGAGGTAACGGATGAGGTGATAGTTGTACTGGAATGTCTGGTTATGTTGAGAGCAGCTAAGTTGCCTGGTCCGGATGGCATGTATCCCAGGTTGTTGAAGGAAGTGGGAGTGGAGACAATGGAAAGGTTTGCCTAATCTTCCAAACCACCACAGATACAGTGGAAGTGCCTCAGAATTGGAGAGTGTGACGTGTAACTCCTTCACTCAACAAAAGGTGCAAGCACATTTCTAGTAATCACAGGTAGTGGTAAAGCACTGGGCTAGTATACCAGAGGCCCAGGCTGAAGGCCTGAGGACATGGCTTCGAATTCCACCACGGCAGCTGATGGTTAAATTAATTAAATAAAAATTTGGAGTTTTGAAGCTCGTCTCAGTAATGGTAGCTATCATTGATTGTTGTAAAGACCTATCCGGTTCACTAATGTCCTTTAGGGAAGCAAAGCTGTCTCCCTTACCCATTCTGGCCTACACGTGACTCCAGACCCACAGCACTGGAACTCTTAACTGCCCCCTGAAATGGCCTGGAAAAGCACTCAATTCTAGGGCAATTGGGATGGCAATGAATGTCCAAACCACATGAAAGAATTTTTAAAAATAGAGATGGGTATAGTTTCATAAACCTTAATTGGGGGGGGGCAAACAAACTAACTGAATTTTTTGATGAAGCAGCGGAGAACGTTGATAAAGGGGAATGCAGTGGGATCTTGGCCTTGTGCGTTTTGACAGAGCGTTTGACAAAGTACCACGGAAGGCTTTTTAAAAAAAGATCCCCAATTATTTTTTTTTCCCAATTAAGGGGCAATTTAGCGTGACCAATCCACCTACCCTGCACATCTTTGGGTTGTGGGGGTCGGGGACCTATGGAAACACGGGGATAATCTGTAAACTCCACACGGACAGTAACCCAGATCCGGGATTCGAACCCTTGACCTCGGTGCCCTGAGGAGTAGTGCTAACCAGTGTGCCATGTGCTGCCCTACCATGGAAGGCTTGTTAACAAAGTTGAGGCTCATGACGCAAGTGAGCCAGTGTCAATTTGAATTCAAAAATTTCATTGGCTTCAGGACAAAAAAATGAGTCATTGTAAATTGCAAATTGCACAGCCTCAGACTGAAGGGACGATCCTTTAAAACTGAAATGGGGAAGAATTTCTTCAGCCAGCGGGTTGTGAATCTTTGGAGCTCTTTGCCGCAGAAGGCTGCGGAGTCCAAATCACAGAGTGCCTTTAAGACTGAGATAGATAGGTTCTTGATTAATAAGGGGATCAGGGGTCATGGGGAGAAGGCAGGAGAATGGGGATGAGAAGCATATCAGCCTTGATTGAATGGCTGAGCAGACGCGATGGGCCAAATGGCCTAATTCTGCTCCAATATCTTATGGTCACATGGTTGTTGTTCAGACTGGAGCATGTTAGACAGTGATATTCCCCGGTTACCAGACTCCTGAATGATCCTCTTGCGGACTGAACTGATCTCTTCACACATCTTCTCTACTGAGCAGTACTACACTCCGTATGCTTCATCCGATGTCTGTGTCCATGTATTTACGTTGTGTATTTATGTATGTAACGATCTGCCTGCACTGTACGCAGAACAATACTTTTCACTGTACCTCGGTACACGTGTCAATAAATCAAATCAAAGGTCAGTGCTAGGGATCAATGTCTTTTTTGAAATCTATACACATGCATGTACACAGATACGTGTGCGTGCACACACTAGATACGGATGATTTGGACATTGGAGTGCAGAGACGTGTGTGATGACGCACTTTGGCAGAAGGGACCGGCAGAGGTAATGCAGACTAAATGATGCCGTTCTAAAGAGTACGGGGATTGAGGATCCTGCGGGTTCATGTGCATAGCTCTTTGAAGTTGGCAGCACATATTCAAAGTAGTTAACGTAACCATAAGGGATCATAGGGTTCATAAATAAAAGTATTGAGTACAAAAGCAGAGAGGTTGTGCTGAACTTGTATTGAGCTCTATTAGACTACAACTATTGCACCCAGTTCGTGTCGCCAGAGTAAGGATGCGAGGTTCCTTGAGTGAAATGCTGAGGAGATTTACCCAAAATGGGTCTGAGGATGAGGGATTTTTAGCTGCAAGGTTAGACTGGAGACCCTGGAGTTGTTCTCTGCACAAAGTTGATTGAGCGAAGATCCGATTGAGGTGGACAAGATTATGATGAGTTTAGATATTTCTGCTAGCTTGTCGTACCAGGACTTGGGGACACAGGTTCAAGGTTTTGGGCAAGAGATGCAGGGCCTGTGCTGAATATTTTTACTTACGGAGTGGTACTGACCTGGAAATCGCTACCTATGAGGGTGCTGGAATCACTGATTTCAAAAAGAAATTGGATGGGCACTTGAGGGAAATGAACCTAAACGGTTATGGTGATAGACTGTGACTGACTGGATTGCATGATGGAGGGACAGCATGGACTCGATGGGCGAATGGCCTCCTTTCTGCGCCACGGTAACTTTGAGACCATTGCAATGGTGATTCGAGACGAAAGCGTCAGCCACTTGGACAAGTGTGGGTTAATTAAGGCAAGCCAGGAGGGATTTGTTGAAGACGGGGGCTGGTTTAGCACAGGGCTAAATAGCTGGCTTTCAATTCCCGTACCAGCCCCCCCGAACAGGTGCCGGAATGTGGCGACTAGGGGCTTTTTACAGTAATTTCATTTCAAGCCTATATTATGGGCCGGGGATTAGAGAGCCCCAAAGTGTGTCATGGAGTTCACCTGACCCACAGCTTTTAATAGATTGTGGTTATGGGGAGCACACGGCCCACTCTACAGGTGTGGTACAGCAGAAATGGAAAAGTATTTTTTAAAGCAAAACAATGTTTATTCTATGAACTCACGTTAACCTTTTAAAAACATACAGTGAACATCTTAGCAACCATTAATTCAAATACAACCCCCAAAGAATACAACACTAAGGGCAGCACGGTAGCACAAGTGGATAGCACTGTGGCTTCACAGCGCCAGGGTCCCAGGTTCGATTCCCCAAATGGGTTACTGTCTGTGCGGAGTTTGCACGTTCTCCCCGTGTGTGCGTGGGTTTCCTCCGTATGCTCCGGTTTCCTCCCACAGTGTAAAGACGTGCAGGTCAGGTGGATTGGCCACGATAAATTGCCCTTAGTGACCAAAAAAGGTTAGGAGTGGTTATTAGGTTACGGGGATAGGGTGGAAGTGAGGGCTTAAATGGGTCGGTGCAGACTTGATGGGCTGAATGGCCTCCTTCTGCACTGTATGTTCTATGTTCCAATCCTTTAAGCTGTCCTTTTAACATCCATAAGACTTAAAACACCTTTTACCAGAAGCACATTCGGTTTACATTCACTACTGAGAACATTTATAATTCTGAATTCACCAAATGAGCAAGTGATAGATCAACGGTACACCCGCTCTGTCTGGCTTCAGCTCCAACACTGAAAACGAAACTAAAAAACATCCTGCAGCAAACAGCCTAAAGCGAAAGTAAAAAAGCTGACAGACTGCCCAGCTCCACCCACTCTCTGACATCACTGCAGTAGTAAACACCCATTTCTTAAAGGTACTCTCACATGACACCTACTTGTGACAATAAGCCATCTTCATTTCATATCATTTTCAAATTGGCTGGAATTTTCTGGATCTTTCTGGTCATACTTGCGGCGTCCCCCCCTCCCCCCCGGCAGGTTTCGCGGTGGTGCATACAATGGGCCGGGGCGGGAGGATCTGCGACGGCAGATGACGGGCCACCTCGCGAAACATGCGGCGAGTTGAGGGGAAAATCCCACCCACATGTTTAACTAAGTTGATGGAGTAAACAAGATTGAATCTGAAAATTGACGAGGTGTGTACGCACTTCCAAAAGGTGTTTGATAAAGTGCCACACAACATGCTTGCCACAAAAATTGAAGCCTCTGGCCTAAAAGGGGAATTGACTAATTCTGACAGCGCAATTCAAACTCTCGTCCAGATCCAAGCTGTAGCAGGCAGCCATCCATTACCATAAATACGGCAAAATGACGGAGACCGGGCACATCCGAACATTGACACTCGGCCTCAGGTTTCCCATAGAAGTAAAAAGAGAACAAGAACAAGATCCCGCCTCCCAGTCCTAGAACCAAGGGCACCGGATTACCAGGACATGCAGTATCTTCATCCCACGTCCTTGTCCTGCGCCCGCATCCATTGAGAGTTCTCAAATGTTGGCAAAGTCCCATCTTCAAATCCTCGTCAATTCTACAGCCTTGCAAATAGTCTGTTTGAAAATGTTCCTTCAGCTCTCCAACCTAAAGTTTCTTATATTTAATCTTGTGACTATGCCCCCCTCTCTCTGTCACACGCGCGCCCTCCCCCAGGAGGACACGAGAGATTCACGACGCTATTTCTGAGGTAGAGCAGTGACGTTATCCCTCGCATTCTCGCCCTTTCCCTCCCTCTCGCGCACGCGCCCTCCCTCTCGCGCACGCGCCCTCCCTCTCACGCACGCGCCCTCCCTCTCACGCACGCGCCCTCCCTCTCGCGCACTCGCCCTCGTGCGCGGGCCCTCCCTCGCGCGCCCTCCCTCTGGCGCGCGCCCTCTCTCACCCTGAATTTGAATTCATTTCTCCGGAACATTTTGCCCACTGCAATGGATTACTAGTCCGATAACATTACCAACATGCCACCTCCTCCTTAAACATGCTCGCTGTTTGGTCCGCGTTGATGAGTGGATGAGTGTACTCCATCAGTACTCTCACCTTGGCAGTGATCGACAACCCAGGCTGGTGACGGGACCACATGAGTGACCCTCCTTCATCTCAGTGGGCTGCAAGGTTGAAATCGGGGTTCGTTCACTAACTGTGACCCGATTGAATATGTTTAATTCACGCCGCCTATTTCCTAACAATTCCGGATCCACCGGTTTCCTCCCACAGCCCAAAGATGTGCAGGTTAGGTGGATTGGCCATGCTAAATTGCCCCTTAGTGTCCAAAAGGATAGGTGGGGTTACTGGGTTACGGGGATAGGGTGGAGGTGTAGGGCGCTCTTTCCAAGGGCTGGTGCAGACTCGATAGGCCAACTGGCCTCCTTCTGCATTGTAATCACTTCAGTCATACCAATAGGAACAAAAACTATACAGACGGAAATCAGCGGAATGTGGTGACCCGCGTGTAGGCAACGGGCAACAAAATGTATGGTGAGGCCACACTCCGAACCCAGGTGGGCCGCATGTGGCTCGACACTGCCCCCTGGTTCTGGTGCGCGTGGATAGTTGAGATGCTGTCTTTGTCATGGCCACGGTAATCAAAGTAGATGACACATGCTTGACTGTTCTCCCTGGCCTCTGACTTGCAGGGCGGCCACTTCAGGTTCCGCATCGACACGTGAGTCAGACTGTCATTCACCCAGGTATTATTTACTCTGTGGGAGTTTGGGTGGAGCTTGCGTCCTCTGCGTGAATTCTTGAAGGTGTGGTTGTTTTTTTTTGTCAGTAACTTGTAGGTGTGTCATCTGCAAGGGTTAGTTATCGTCAGCTCAGGAGCTCGGTGCTGTTTGTGGTGTTGGTTGAGCAATGTGTGCTGAACGGTGTGGACTCCAGGAAGCCAAGGTAATTCCCCGGGTGGGGTAGAGCTGCAGTAAGGTTAGCTGTTGACCCAGTGTCTGCTTGGGGTGCAACGTCAAAGACGGCCTTAACAAGTGAAGATGCTGTAACTTTAGTATCCCCTTCATCCAGAACCCCCTTGGACCTAAAAAACCAGGACGGAACTAAAAATGCTCAGAAAATTAATCTCCAATCTTGACTGTCGACAAGTCAGCGATCTCATTTTCTCAATCTCCGGCATACCTGTTCTGATGATGCCATCTTCCGAAATGGCACTTCTGACATGTCTGCCTTTTTCCTCAACCAAGGTTTCCACCCCCACCCATCCTCTGCCACCATGGGCACTCAACTGGGTTTGACCTGTCTCCCACACCTCTGCCCTACCCCCTTCCCATCCCCCCCAGGACCATGATAGGGTCTCTCCTTGCGCTTGCGTTTCACCCCACCAACCTTCCAGTCGTAGAAGGTAGAACACCTGTCCCTTTACCTCCTCCCTCCTCGCCATTCACGGGCCCAGGCAACTCCTTTCAGGTGAAGCAACATTTCACTTGCACCTCCTTCGATTTGGTCACATGTATTGGCTGCCCCCAATACGCTCGTCTCCATGTCGGGGGGACTAAACGCAGACTGACTAACCGCTTGGCAGAATGCTTTGGCTCAGCCCTGTTGCACGTTTTACTGTGGTTGTAAAACGCGTTTATTGGAGTGTATTAACACGCCTCCGAGTTCGACGTGTGCTTAACACTACTAGGCTCTGTTCTATGTAATTATTTAGCTCTGGAGTCGCCAGTTGCCGTATAGGCAACGTCACAAGTATTCCAAGGTCAAGTTCAAAGTAATAAAGACGATACACCGATTAGTAAAGTTCAAACGATCAATATTTATTATACAGTTATTAATAAATACTCATGCACACTAAGAGACTAAGCTATAACTAAACTTAAGTGAACAGAATACTTATCTAACAGGAACAGGCAAGGTCAGAGAACGAGGCCTTCGTCCTGGTCTTGTACTGCAGCCTTCAGCAAGCGTTCTGGTACTTGGGAGTCTAGTGGGCTTGGATCGCGTAGCGAGCGTTGAACTTACGGTTTCGGCGGCTGGTGCTCAACGGCTGGAGTCAGGATGCAAGATGTCAGTCAGAGCCGGAGCACGAGTTTAACAGACCGGGCTCTGTGGGGAATTTGCTTTTATACCCCTCTCTAATGTCCTTGCCCCCTTCTAGGCGGGCTCTACCTTTCGGTACCGATTGGAACGTTTCCAAACGGCTACCTTCGAAATCCTCCAATGCGGGGGCTTCCCTCGATGTTGGGGGGTGGTTTCGATATTCGTTACTCTGGTGCCATCCTGTCTGCTCCACCAATTAAGTGCTACATTGAGATGGAAATGTTGCCATTGTGTGTGCCTGGATCTGGGCTGCCTCATCAGAATGTTAAGCGTTTTGCCATTAACACCTTTGGCTTGGAGATCTGCACCTGGCCAGAAAACTGGTTTGCTGCTTGCAAAATGCTAATTAGTTGAGAGCAGGCTGTCTGTTCTCACTAAACAGGCTTTCCCTGCTGTCTTCCATTTTAGTTTGGCTCAGTGTCCATTTTGCGTGGCCAGCATGGCTACAGCCCTCGGGCATGACCCCAACCTTCCAGTCGCTTGCCCTTTCAACTCAACATCTTGCTCTCGTTGCCCACATTCCCGCCCTAAATCTGCTGCAACGTTCCAGTGGAACTCAACGCAAACTGGAGTAGCACCTCCTCTTTCAATCCGGCTCCTGGCCTCAACCGAGGTCAACAACCTTCGGCTGTGACCTTTCACCTACACCTTAACATTTTTTTAAAAAAGTATCCCAAACCTGTTTTGCTTCCATGCAAAGTCCCCCCCCCCCCCCCCCCCCCCCCCACCCCCTCCTCCTCCTCCTCCTCCTCCTCCACTGGGCCATCTGTCACTTCTTCAGAGTTTTGCCACAGCTTTGTTGCAGACCCTCCCCGCAGTGGGAGGTTTCAGAAATCCTTTGTGCTCCCTGCACCTAACCCAAGATTGCTTGACACTAACTCTCTCTGTTCATCTACACTACCAAGAATCTTGCCATTAGCCCAGTACTCTGGAATGCAGAGTACTGGGCTAATGGCAAGATTCTTGGTAGTGTAGATGGACAGAGAGATCTCGGCATCCAAGTACATAAATCCCTGAAAGTTGCCACCCAGGTTAATAGGGCTGTTAAGAAGGCATATGGTGTGCTAGCCTTTATAAGCAGGGGGATTGAGTTTCGGAGCGACAAGGTCATACTGCAGCTGTACATAACTCTGGTGCGGCCGCTCCTGGAGTACTGCGTGCAGTTCTGGTCACCACATTACAGGAAGGATGTGGAAGCTTTGGAAAGGGTTCAGAGGAGATTTACTAGGATGTTGCCTGGTATGGAGGGAAGGTCTTACGAGGAAAGGCTCAAGGACTTGAGGTTGTTTTCATTAGAGAGGAGAAGGCTGAGAGGTGACTTAATAGAGACATATAAGATAGCCAGAGGGTTAGATAGGGTGGACAGTGAGAATCTCTTTCCTCGGATGGTGATGACCAACACGAGGGGACATAGCTTTAAATTGAGAGGTGATAGATATAGGACAGATGTCAGAGGCAGTTTCTTTACTCAGAGAGTAGTAGGGGTGTGGAACGCCCTGCCTGCAACAGTAGTAGACTCGCCAACTTTAAGGGCATTTAAGTGGTCACTGGATAGACATATGGATGAAAATGGAATAGTGTAGGTCAGATAGGCTTCAGATGGTTTCACAGGTCGGCGCAACATCGAGGGCCGAAGGGCCCATACTGCGCTGTAATGTTCTATGTTCTAACGGTTTTATCGTAGAATTTACAGTGCAGAAGGAGGCCACTCGGCCCATCGAGTCTGCACCGGCTCTTGGAAAGAGCACCCTACCCAAGGTCAACACCTCCACCCTATCCCCATAACCCAGTAACCCCACCCAACACTAAGGGCAATTTTGAACACTATGGGCAATTTATCATGGCCAATCCACCTAACCTGCACATCTTTGGACTGTGGGAGGAAACCGGAGCACCTGGAGGAAACCCACGCACACACTGGGAGGATGTACAGACTCCGCACAGACAGTGACCCAAGCCGGGATCGAACCTGGGACCATGGAGCTGTGAAGCAACTGTGCTAACCACTATGCTACCGTGCTGCCCATTGACGCTGCCCATTTTCTGTTGACGTCGCACAATAAACCATTGTGGGAGTGGCGATGGCTCCCAAACTTTGAAGAATCCTTTGCTGGACTGTTGTCGTCGCCGCTCGAGAAGCCTCCCTCGCGTTTTGTCGTCTTTCAACCTTGGCGGCTGAGCTCAATCCGTTTCAAGTGGCGTCTCTAGCTACACCTTCCGCGGGTTCCTCCTCCCTCGGAGCTGCTGGTCAGAGTCACTGTGTGGAACTGATCCACCTCTCCTCTGCTTTCCTTTCAGAAGGACGAGTCGCCGGAGCAGCCGGAAGTCCGTTACGACGCGTTTGGGTTTCGGATAGACCGAGAAGGTAAATGAGCTTTTCACCGCCTTGTTAAGAAGCCACCCCCATCCCCCGGCCCCCTCAACCAGCCATTCTGCCTCCCATTGCCATCTTGTGTGTGGCAAGGAAGGAAATGCGATCAGCAGGTTCCTCGATGGTTCAAGTAGCAGCCACAACTTTATATTTGTATAGCACCTAGGTTCACCTGTCTGACAGCGGGGTTGGTGGGATGGGATTAACTAGGCTGACTGGGGTTGGTGGGATGAGATTAACTCGGCTGACCGGGGTTGGTGGGATGAGATTAACCAGACTGACCGGGGTTGGTGAGACGAGATTAACTAGGCTGACCGGGGTTGGTGGGATGAGATTAACTCGGCTGACCGGGGTTGGTGGGACGAGATTAACTAGGTTGACCGGGGTTGTTGGGACGAGATTAACTAGGCTGACCGGGGTTGGTGGGATGAGATTAACTCGGTTGACCGGGGTTGGTGGGACGAGATTAACGAGGCTGACCGGGGTTGGTGGGACGGGATTAACTAGGCTGACCGGGGTTGGTGGGACGAGATTAACTAGGCTGACCGGGGTTGGTGGGACGAGATTAACCAGGCTCACCGGGGCTGTTGGGACGAGATTAACGAGGCTGACCGGGGTTGTTGGGACCAGATTAACTAGGCTGACCGGGGTTGGTGGGACGAGATTAACTAGGCTGACCGGGGTTGGTGGGACGAGATTAACTAGGCTGACCGGGGTTGTTGGGACGAGATTAACTAGGTTGACCAGCGTTGGTGAGACGAGATTAACTAGGCTGACCGACCTTGGTGGGATGAGGTTAACTAAACTGACCCGGGTTGGTGGGACGAGATTAACTAGGCTGACCGGGGTTGGTGGGACGAGATTAACTCGGCTGACCGGGGTTGGTGGGACGAGATTAACTAGGCTGACCGGGGTTGGTGGGACGAGATTAACTAGGTTGACCGGGGTTGGTGGGACGAGATTAACTAGGCTGACCGGGGTTGTTGGGACGAGATTAACTAGGTTGACCGGGGTTGGTGGGACGAGATTAACTAGGCTGACCGGGGTTGGTGGGACGAGATTAACTCGGCTGACACCGGGGTTGTTGGGACGAGATTAACTAGGCTGACCGGGGTTGTTGGGACGAGATTAACTAGGTTGACCGGGGTTGGTGGGACGAGATTAACTAGGCTGACCGGGGTTGGTGGGACGGGATTAACTAGGCTGACCGGGGTTGGTGGGACGAGATTAACTAGGCTGACCGGGGTTGGTGGGACGAGATTAACTAGGTTGACCGGGGTTGTTGGGACGAGATTAACTAGGCTGACCGGGGTTGGTGGGATGAGATTAACTCGGTTGACCGGGGTTGGTGGGACGAGATTAACGAGGCTGACCGGGGTTGGTGGGATGAGATTAACTCGGTTGACCGGGGTTGGTGGGACGAGATTAACGAGGCTGACCGGGGTTGGTGGGACGGGATTAACTAGGCTGACCGGGGTTGGTGGGACAAGATTAACGAGGCTGACCGGGGTTGGTGGGACAAGATTAACTAGGCTGACCGGGGTTGGTGGGACGAGATTAACGAGGCTGACCGGGGTTGGTGGGACGGGATTAACTAGGCTGACATTAACGAGGCTGACCGGGCTTGGTGGGACAAGATTAACGAGGCTGACCGGGGTTGGTGGGACAAGATTAACTAGGCTGACCGGGGTTGGTGGGACGAGATTAACTCGGCTGACAACGGGGTTGGTGGGACGAGATTAACTAGGCTGACCGGGGTTGGTGGGACGAGATAACGAGGCTGACCGGGCTTGGTGGGACGAGATAACGAGGCTGACACCGGGGTTGGTGGGACGAGATTAATTCGGCTGACACTGGGGTTTTTAGGACCAATGAGGAGAGAATGTTTTGACTGGGCCTGTATTCACTCGAGTCCAGAAGGATATGAGGTGACCCGATTGAAATGTATAAAATTCTAACAGTGCTGGGACGAGAGACAGGGAGGATATCTTCCTTGGTGGGGAATCTAGAACCAGGGGGCATGTTCTCAGGATACGGGGTAAACCAATTCGGACTGAGTTGAGGAAATAGTTCTTCTTTTAAAGGCTAGTGAATATGTGGAATTCTCTACGACGGAAGGCTGTGGAGGCCGTGTCACTGAATGCATTCAAGGAAGAGCGTGGTCATTTTAATGGCATCAAGGGGTATTGGGAGAAAGCAGGAATATATGGCACTGCGATCGAGGGCCATCCATGATCATATTGAATGGCTGGGCAGGCTCGAAGGGTCGAATGGCCTTTTCCTACCTGCCCTTTGTTTCTATGTTTAAAGTAATGAAAAGGCGCTTCACTGTGGCGATTACAGTAGTCCCCCTTTATAACGCGGGTGTTGGGGTCCAAGACCCCAACCCGCGTTGTATCCGAGCCGCGGATATCCATGATGGGGGGTTTTAAATTTATTTAAAAATCTATGCATGCGCTTCTCATTGTGAGTCTACGGGGGGGCGGGGGGAGGGGTCAGACCCCCATAGACTCACAATGGGAAGCGCTAGCATAGATTTTTAAATAAATTTAAAACCCCCATCGTGGATCCAATTAAAATTTCAGCGGCCGGCTCACTTTGATCCGGAGAAGGAAGCTGCTCTCACTGAAATCAGCCGGCCGCTGAAATTGACACTGTTGGCTGCTCTCTCCCTCCAATCCAACTTTTAAGTTTTAATGTTTCTGATTGGAGGGAGAGAGCAGCCAGCAGTGTCAATTTCAGCGGCCGGCTGATTTCAGTGAGAGCAGCTTCCTTCTCCGGATCAAAGTGAGCCGGCCGTTGAAATTGACACAACTGACAGTTGGGGTCCATCAGCCCCCCCGCGGTATATCGCGAACCGCGGTATTGCGGAGCTCGGTATAACGGGGGACTACTGTATTCAAGAAAATGTAACCCCCCTAAGGAGGAGGTATTTGGACAGACCAAAAAACCCGGTCAAAGAGGAGAGACGGGTGGCCAGGTGGAGCGTTTCGGGGAAGATAATTCACAGTTTAGGGCCTAGGCAGCTGGAGACTCAGTTTCCTCCGGGTGCTCCGGTTCCCTCCCACAATCTAAAGATGCGAAAGTTAGGTGGATTGACCGTGTTAAATTGCCCTTTGGTGTCCAAAAAGGTTTGGTGGGGATACTGGGTTGTTGGGATAGGGTGGACGTGTGGGTTTAAGGGGAGTGCTCTTTCCAAGGGCCGGTGCAGACTCGATGGGCCGAAAGGCCTCCTGTTGCACTGTAAATTCTAAGATATCTTTGAAGGTGGATTCAGAGAGGATGTGAGGCACTATTAGAGAAAGATGTGATTTGAGGGCTGGGTAGGGGAGAGCTTTAAGGAAAGGTTCGGCACATTGGACTGAGAAAGGGACGGAATCGGCAGAGGCAACTGAATGAATGGTTTCAGTCATAGTGACAGAATATCGGTCCTTCAGCCCCTCAAGCCAGGTCTACCTTCAGTGAGACCATGGCTGGTCTAACAACCAACTCTGTTTATCTGCCTTTGCTCCACGTCCCTTAGTATTGTTAAAAAGAGAAACATCTTGCAAAGCTTTTCACGTTGCACTCATCAGAACAAATGCAAAAATATCAAATTTCAGACGATCGCTCTCTTCCCCTGCGGTATAAATTGTTGTGTTGATTGTTTGGCAAGTTGACTTTGATTGGCCATGGAGAAAGCCACAAAAAACTGTCGGCTCCCCGAGATGTTGAACAAGTTAAGCAAGCCATTTCGCTGCTCTGCAGTCCAAAATGTTATTCTGCCTACTACGCAATTGAGTAGCATGGCGCATAAATTTCAGTGGCGGTACGACACAAGGTGGCCCATCCCAATGATTGACGAATTGGATCGAACAGCATGTTCCTCTGGTCCTTCATGGCAGGCAGAGTACAGCCTGTACTCAAACCAGCCCGATCACGTAAAAGCCAAAATAGAACATAGAACAGTACAGCTCAGAACAGGCCCTTCGGTCCTCGATGTTGTGCCGAGCAAATGATCACCCTACTCAAACCCACGTATCCACCCTATACCCGTAATCAAACAACCCCCCCTTAACCTTACTTTTTAGGACACTACGGGCAATTTAGCATGGCCAATCCACCTAACCCGCACATCTTTGGACTGTGGGAGGAAACCGGAGCACCCGGAGGAAGCCCACGCACACACGGGGAGGACGTGCAGACTCCGCACAGACAGTGACCCAGCCGGGAACCGAACCTGGGACCCTGGAGCTGTGAAGCATTTATGCTAACCACCATGCTACCGTGCTGCCCCCATAGAACATAGAACATTACAGCGCAGTACGGGCCCTTCGGCCCTCGATGTTGCGCCGACCTGTGAAACCATCTGAAGCCTATCTGACCTACACTATTCCATTTTCATCCATATGTCTATCTAGTGACCACTTAAATGCCCTTGAAATTGGCGAGTCTACTACTGTTGCAGGCAGGGCATTCCACACCCCTACTACTCTCTGAGTAAAGAAACTGCCTCTGACATCTGTCCTATATCTACTACCCCTCAATTTAAAGCTATGTCCCCTCGTGTTGGTCATCACCATCCGAGGAAAGAGATTCTCACTGTCCACCCTATCTAACCCTCTGACTATCTTATATGTCTCTATTAAGTCACCTCTCAGCCTTCTCCTCTCTAACGAAAACAACCTCAAGTCCCTGAGCCTTTCCTCATAAGACCTTCCCTCCATACCAGGCAACATCCTAGTAAATCTCCTCTGAACCCTTTCCAAAGCTTCCACATCCTTCCTATAATGTGGTGACCAGAACTGCACGCAGTACTCCTGGAGCGGCCGCACCAGAGTTATGTACAGCTGCAGCTGTACGTGCACTGTTACATGAGATTCTGCAATTGAGCAGCACTGGCTGAACAATACTGAGTGCGCTCATATCCACACTAACCACCAATTTAACGTCAAGCTGGTAACGTGCCTGATTTACATTTGCTGTAAGTGACATACAAAAGGGAAAATGTCCAAGCCTTTTTGAATTTCCCAGCAGCTCAGGGAGCCTATTGGTTCTCTGCTGCTTTCTCCATGGTAACAGCTTGGCCGATTGGAGTTGACTCACCAACCAAGTCAGCACCCTCTATTCCTCTGGTATAAATTTTGATTGTGTGAAATTTGGCATTCTGGGGATTGTCCCGATTTGAGTGCAAGATTAAAAATTTTGACTCCATATCTTTTAGGTGATGTTCAAATTCCGGACTCCTCAATATGTTTGATTAATAAACATCTATCAGTCTCACTTTTAAAATCAATAATTGATTGGCATCCTGCCAGTTGCTGTTTGTGGCAGAGGTTTCCACTTCCTTTTGCGTGAAGAAGTCCCACCCTGGAGTTAGGGTTAAACTATGTTTAGCTGTAGTTAAGTGTTTTCCTAGAGGTTTCATCACATGACCCCCCCCCCCCCCCCCCCCCCCCCTTGCCCACCCGCCCGTCCAGCCATCCTTGTGACGCACGGCCTTCCTACACAATGGGAAAGCAAAAAGACTCATTACTCCAATTGGATGATGCTCGACTGTTAGCTAAACTATCTTATTTTCCTCATTTTTAATATTTTTATATCTGGTAGAGGCAAATGTTCAAAGAAAACTATTTTTAGAAAACAATCTGTTTTAATACACGATCAATATATCTTTCTATTCCTTTCTCCCTCATGTACTTATCGAACTCAGCTTTAAATGCACATGAGCTAATCGCCACAATTACATCATATGATAGCAAATTCAGCAGCCTCACCGGCCCAGACTAGTCTTGAAGCCCTTGTCAAATTTAGTTGTGACAATCTTATCCTTATAGCCCCGAGCTTTAGTCTCCCCATGAAGTGGAAACATCTTTCCTGTGCCTGCATTGGCAAATGCACTTTCAAAAGTTTCAGATCACTTTCGGTCTTCTCCTTTCTGGAGATAAACAAAACTCAGCCCGTTCCTCCTTTCCCCGACGCATGATCTGGTTCGATCATTGTAGGTCATGCAGAGAAGGAGGGGGAGCATCAAAAACTAACGTCACTCCCATTCCCATAGCTGATACTCAACAGCGGTACATTGAAGAATGGGAGAGATGGGTGGCGTGGGCTGAACCAGGGGTTGAGGGGGAAGCAGGATCCTGATTTATGTTCCATCAGGTAGTAGCGACTGGGACATAGAGTCGCCAAGCTACATTTAACACTAACCTCCCTGTAAAAAGGTAAAGTCTCCATAGTCCCAGATGACCATAGCTTGCTCCCTGTTTCCCCTGTAACTCCGTGTACGCTCGTTACGAATTTGCACTGTACAAGTCTGCTTTTAACCAACCATTGCATCAACTTTAAATGTTCACATTTCGAAAAGAAGCAGCATATTAATATCAGAAAATGTACAGTGCAGAAGGAGACCATTCAGCCAATCGAGGTGTGGAGCCCCACACCTCCATCCTATCCCCGGAACCCAGTAACCCCACTTAACCTTTTGGACACTTAAGGCACAATTTCTCGCGGGCAATCCACCTAACCTGCACATCTTTGGACTGTGAGAGGAAACCGGAGCACCCGGAGGAAACCCACGCAGACACGGAGAGAACGTGCAAACACAGGCAGTCACCTGAACCCGGGACCCTGGAGCTGTGAGACAGCAGTGCAGAACACTGTGCCACCTGTGTAATGGTGCTTGCTTGGTTTTGGATCATGTGGGACTGAGAAAACAACTTGACCACTGTATAAATTTCACATTCTGCTTGCTTATCATTTCTTTGATCAATACAGTCACCTCCCATTTCTATCTTCTGTCTTTCCTAAATACCTTGTAACCAGGGTTCTCAGCTCCACCTTCTCGAAGCCAAATCACCGCTCTTGCCACTGTATGACAATCCCATGTAATGACTTGTCCCTGCAGCTCGCTATGTTCCCGACATTTATCAACAAGCACTTCTAACCCATCGGACTGTCTGAACCACCCCCTGTTTCTGAACTATTTGCTCTCGCGTTATTTGTCTTTTACACCTTAATTCTCCATTTTTCATTGTCACTGGATCAAAGTCCAAGAACACCCTTCTTAACAGAAGTGTGGGTATGAAAGATTGCTTTTTTAAATGTATCGCCGTAATGTCCACCCTGGTTAACCCTGCAGCTCTGGTTAACCTTCCTGCAAGGAGATTAGTGGCAGCCTGTTTGAGGTATAACACATCCACCTCCAAGACCAAGAATAGTTCCAGCGTGCTAGGAATCTAAAGTCCACCCTCTTGCATCATTTCTTCAACCACAAGTGAACCTGTTTTGTCCTATACTCGTTAGCATATGGAGGACTGGGGTTAACCAGAGATTGATACCTCCGAGATTGTATCGTAATTTTCCCCATAGGTGTGCACTAGACTGCACTCGCGGCCTTGCCAGTATTCACCGTTGAAAACAAGTTTGAGAGTGTCACACACCCGGGCGGTTCCTGCTCTGCCTGCCTCTTCCCGCCCTTTCAACTTGCCACCCACTTTTCTCTCTTTAATTCCTGCTGAAATCTCTGCTGCTACATACCCCCTCCGATCACTCTGTTCACCCCCTCCATTCTCCCCATGTATCCTCCATAGCCGCCCGCACAATACGCACGACGTGCATTCCTCAGGAACCATGTAATAGTAGTGGGAATTACTTTAAAATTGTTGAAAGAATAGTAAACCTCTAACAGTCTAAGAAAATCCAGAATGCAAACACATTATCACAGACAAAAAACATCCCGGGGTTTGGGGGGAGGGGGGAGAGGAACCTTTAATAGTTTAAGTACTGTTGGGTTTGTAAACAAATGAGAAAGCACATCAAAGACAGGTTCTGTTATTGCAGGCTTGTAGACGTTTCAAATAGTTCAAAAGGCATTCTGCTAAACTAAAGCCTTTTGGAACCCAGCCAAGCATTCATAATGGATCAACTTGTCATAAAAGCTTTCAGCTCCATTGCCAGAACAGATTTCCATTTCAAAGCAGCATGCCGGACAATCAATGTTATGGGGGAGGAGGTGCAGACCATTTTTACTACTTTCAGAACAGTTTCTTTTCTCAGCCAGAGCAGGCAGCCCAATTAAATCAGAGAACAAAAGCATGGCAGCAGAGGACATATTTTTTGTATTCTTGTTGCATTATGGTACTTTCTCTTTCTTTAAATAAATTTAGAGTGCTCAATTCATTTTTTCCAATTAAGGGGCAATTTAGCATGTTCAATCCACCTGCCCTGCACATCTTTGGGTTGTGGGGGTGAAACCCACGCAAACACGGGGAGAATGTGCAAACTCCACACGGACAGTGACCCAGAGCCGGGATCGAACCTGGGACCTTGGCGTCGTGAAACTGCAGTGCTACCACTGCGCCACCGTGCTGCCCGCTGGTACTTTCTCCATTGGAAAAATACTAATACATGTGAGCAATTATACAGGCCTGGTTGATGCAAGGGTCAACGTACCTTCTAAGGATAGGTTTCTAAAGTGAATCACTGCTTTAAATGCACATCTAGATTACAATAAAACCCCCTAATAGTGACCTTCGAAGGTGTGGAAACATCTTATGTTTGGCTTTCGAATGTTCCCAGCTCCTCAGCAAGCTTTCCATTTGCTTTCGGTACTCCTAAACCTGGTGTACTTTTAACAGGCTTCCAAAGCTCCACCCCACCCGCTGAAAATGTTGTGTGGGAGGAAATCCGCCTTAAAATGGGAAACACCGTCCTCAGCAAGGGGGTGGGTGGGTGGAGAGGTGTGCATTTGGCACGCTAGGCATTCTCAACCTGCAAAAAGGCCGAGGAAAATCGCACAGGATCAGGGGTGTGGAGGAAAATTGGAAAAACGCAACGGTGGCCGTTCGTGCAGCGAGACGAACTCTGCGCGCGGACCAGATTCCCGCCCCAGGTTTCCATTTAATCACGGTTTGGCTTGCTGTAACTAACCTAACAAACACTTAAACAATTAAGGGATTTTTTCCCCCCTTGGGATGTTTTTGTCCATGATACTATTCAGGATTTTTTTAGACTGTTAGAGGTTTAATGTTTAATGGGCAGCACGGTAGCATGGTGGTTAGAATAAATGCTTCACAGCTCCAGGGTCCCAGGTTCAATTCCCAGCTGGGTCACTGTCTGTGTGGAGTCTGCACGTCCTCCCCGTGTGTGCGTGGGTTTCCTCAGGGTGCTCCGGTTTCCTCCCACAGTGCAAAGATGTGCGGGTTAGGTGGATTGGCCATGCTAAATTGCCCGTAGTGTCCTAAAAAGTAAGGGGTTGGGTTGGGTTACGGGTATAGGGTGGATACGTGGGTTTGAGTAGGGTGATCATTGCTCGGCACAACATCGAGGGCCGAAGGGCCTGTTCTGTGCTGTACTGTTCTATGTTCTATGTTCTTTCAACAATTTTAAAGTAATTCCCACTACTATTGCATGGCTCCTGAGGAATGTACATAGCGTGGGCAGCGATGGAGGATACATGTAATGTTGGTCTCCCGTAATTAGCTCTTTCTAATTTCATCCCATTCGATGAAAGTAATGACTCTGATCATCCGTATGTTTGCTATTGCCCCTTGGGTTAAAGGACTCAGCACCTCCTTCCCCATCTGCACTTAGTTCCCACTCTCACTAAATTCCTGCAGCTGCACAATGTAGCACGTCACCCTGTTTAACTTCCTCCACCCCTACGCTCATGTCTCTGGAACGAGGCTTTTACCCCCGATCACCTGACTCAAAAGGCCAGAGTTGGAGCACTGACCCACAGCTGGTGCTCTATACAGCTGGGTGGAGCGGTAGCACAGTGGTTAGCACTGTTGCTTCACAGCGCCAAGGTCCCAGGTTCGATTCCTGGCTTGGGTTACTGTCTGTGCGGAGTCTGCACGTTCTCCCCGTGTCTGCGTGGGTTTCCTCCGGTTTCCTCTCAAGTCTCGAAAGACGTGCTTGTTAGGTGAATTCTCCCTCTGTGTACCTGAACAGGTGCCGGAATGTGGCGGCGAGGGGCTTTTCACAGTAACTTCATTGCAGTGCTAATGTAAACCTACCTGTGACACTAATAAAAATCATTATTTACGGATAGTGTGTGCAGCTTGGGGGCTCACCTATTTATAAGACCTGCAGGTAAAGTGTTTGTGGCATGGGCTGATGGTGTGGACAAGGCGATGGCTTACTCCCATGTACTGAGGCGTTTGTTATATTTCCACAGATGGAGCTGAACCAAATTCCAGGAGGATTCTGGGAGTCCCGCTCCCTGAAGATCCTCAGCAGCGGCTACGGTGGCAAGCACATCTCGAGTTCACGCACAACCACGACGTCGGCGATTTGACGTGGGATAAAATTGATGTCCTGTTGCCGCGCTCTCAGAAACTGCGAACCCTCGTCCTTGCTGGAATCCCCCACACCCTGAGGCCCCAGGTCACTTGCTCGGACTCTCTTCTTTTTCTCTCTCCCAGTTTCCTATTCCTCATGAAATATATTCAGACGAGTCTTTAACCTGCCCTTCCAACTCTTGTCTCTTGCAAACCAATGTTCCGGGTTTAACTTTTCCTGTTCCGCTGCGCCAAAGGTGCCGAGTGCCATCCCATCCAAGTAGAAATGTTCTCGGGGCGTGGGTGACGGCATTTGTTGCTCCCCGCGAGTTTCCTGAGAAGCTGTGTTGCGCCGTCTCCAACTGCTGCGAATCCTATGCTAAGTCCCCTCCTCCGATGGGAATTTCAGACTCACGACGCAGTGATAATGAAGCAACAGTGATGCCTTCACGTTTGAAAACCTTGCCAAGAGGGTTGTTTGGAGTGTTAATGACGATTGCTTTCGTACGTTAGGTGAATTTATTTGCTAGTTCGACAGGATCCAATACCCAGTTCAAGATGGTGTGTGGCTTGGAGGGAGATTGACAGACACTTGGTTCAGGGTGGTGCTGGTGTTCCCATGATGTGTTGTTCTTGTTCTTATCGGTAGTAAAGGCCGTGGGGGGTGGGGGTTCTCTCAAAGTGACTTGACTGAGTTGCTGTTGGGCTCTGTGGCTTGTGCATTATACAGTCACATGCAGTGTGATGGAGAGTGTGGGTATTGAATTCGTTGAGTGGGGACCCTGGTCGCTGCTCTATCCTGGATAATGTCAACCTTCTTAACCGTGGCTATATTGATGCAAACAAAGTATTGCATCAATAAGACTTTAGAAGGTGGGTAAGGGCGGCACGGTAGCACAGTGGTCAACACTGTTGCTTCACAGCGCCAGGGCCCCAGGTTCGATTCCTGGCTTGGGTCACTGTGTGGAGTCTGCACGTTCTCCCCGTGTCTGCGTGGGTTTCCTCCGGGCGCTCCGGTTTCCTCCCATAAGTCCCAAAAGACGTGCTTATTAGGTGAATTGGACATTCTGAATTCTCCCTCGGTGTACCCGAACAGGCGCCGGAGTGTGGCGACTGGGGAATTTTCACAGTAACTTCATTGCAGTATTGATGTAAGCCTAATTGTGACGATAATAAAGATTATTATATTGTTAAGGGGCCAGAAGGTGAACCCCTCATCACAAAGTATCAAGCCCCTTGTCGAACGTCCCTTGCAGTTAGGTTGTTATGGTGGTTTCCGGTTAAGCTTCTGTTTAATTCTGATGACAGGTTGATCCCCAGAATGTTGACCTATAAAGAACGTGCTTTTGAAGGTCAAGGGTGATGGATGGGCTTTCTCATGGTTGGAATTGTCATGACCTGGTATTATTGTGGTGGGAGAGCTGCCATTTGCCAACCCAATTGGATGTTATCCAGGGGGGGATGGTGGTATACTGGGTAATCTAGACCAGTAATCCAGAGGGCCAGGCTCATGCTTTTTTTCCCCATAAATTTACAGTACCCAATTCATTTTCCAATTAAGGGGCAATTTAGCGTGGCCAATCCACCTACCCTGCACATCTTTGGGTTGTGGGGGCGAAACCCACGCAAACACGGGGAGAATGTGCAAACTCCACACGGACAGTGACCCAGAGCCAGGATCGAACCTGGGACCTCGGTGCCGTGAGTCAGCAGCACTAACCACTGCGCCACCGTGCTGCCCTTCAGGCTAGTACTCTGGGGACACTGGTTCAAATCCCACCACTGGAGCTGGTGGATATGAAATACAAACAACAGTCTCAGTACCGTGAAACATCAGCAGTAATGGTTTAAAAACCCCACCTGGTTCACTAATGCCCCTTGAGTGAAGGAACTCCGCCGCCTTTACCCAGTCTGGCCTACATGTGACTCCAGACCCACAGCCATTTTCGTGACCCTTAACCCGCCTCCCAAATGACCCAGCAAGCGACTCCGTTCAATTAGGCAATTAGGGGTGGGCCAGGATGTAAGGATAAACCCAGCAACTACAGGCCAGTCGGTTTAACCTCAGTGGTGGGAAAGCTTTAGAAACGAGAATTGGGGACAAGATTGACAGTCACTGGGACCAATGTGGATTAATTAAGGAAAGACAGCGCGGATTTGTTACGACAAATTGTGTTTTAATTAACTTGGCTGAGATTTTTGATGAGGTAGTAAAACAAATTGATGTGGGCAATGTGGTTAATATGGTGCAGACGGACCTCCAAAAGGCATTTGATAAAGTGCCAAATAACAGACTTGTCAGCCATGTTAAAACCCATGGAATAAAATGGACAGAGGCAGCATAAATATGAGGTTAATTGAAACAGTTGGAGGAGGGTGGAGCTTCATGGCTGCTACCAGGATCGCTGCTTTTCTCGATAAATATGAATGACTTGGACTTGTGTGTACAATTTCAAATATCACAAATGTGTTGTGAACTGCAAGGATAGTGATAAGCATCAAGAAGACACGGGCAGACTAGAGGAATGGGCGGACACACAGCGGATGAGATTTAAGTGCAAAGACCTGAAGTGATTCATTTTGGTGGGAAAAACGAGGAGAGGTGATAGAAAATAAAAGGTACAGTTCTGCGGGGGCAGAAGGACAGAGAGCACAAATCATTGAATGAGGGTCTAGACTGGTGCAGGTTGGAGGTGATTGGAGGGTGCAGGTTGGAGGTGATTGGAGGGTGCAGGTTGGAGGGTGCAGATTATGGTGATTTAAGGTAATTAGAGGGTGCATATTATGGTGATTTAAAGATAATTGGAGGGTGCAGATTATGGTGATTTAGGGTAATTCGAGGGTGCAGATTATGGTGATTTAAGGTAATTAGAGGGTGCAGATTATGGTGATTTAAGGTAATTAGAGGGTACAGATTATGGTGATTTAAAGATAATTGGAGGGTGCAGATTATGGTGATTTAAGGTAATTGGAGGGTGCAGATTATGGTGATTTAAGGTAATTGGAGGTTGCAGATTATGGTGATTTAAGGTAATTGGAGGGTGCAGATTATGGTAATTTAAGGTAATTAGAGGGTGCAGATTATGGTGATTTAGGGTAATTTGAGGGTGCATATTATGGTGATTTATGATAATTGGAGGGTGCAGATTATGGTGATTTAAGGTAATTGGAGGGTGCATATTATGGTGATTTAAGGTAATTGGAGGGTGCATATTATGGTGATTTAGAGTAATTGGAGGGTGCAGATTATGGTGATTTAGAGTAATTCGAGGGTGCATATTATGGTGATTTACGGTAATTGGAGAGTGCAGACTATGGTGATTTAGGGTAATTGGAAGGTCCCAATTATGATGATTTAAGGTAATTGGAGGGTGCAGATTATGGTGATTGGCACAAGAATCGAGAGGCAACATGAGGAAAAATGTTTCACACAGCATGTGGTCAGAATTTAAAATGTCCAAAACTCTGGAATTCTATCTCCAACCCTCTCGGCCTCCATCTCCGATCCTCTCTGTCTCTCTCTCTCCGATCCTCTCTGTCTCTCTCTCTCCGATTCTCTCTGTCTCTCTCTCTCCGATCCTCTCTGTCTCTCTCTTTCCGATCCTCTCTGTCTCTCTCTTTCCGATCCTCTCTGCCTCTCTCTCTGATCCTCTCTGTCTCTCTCTCTCCGATCCTCTCTGTCTCTCTCTCTCTCCGATCCTCTCTGTCTCTCTCTCTCTCCGATCCTCTCTGTCTCTCTCTCTCTCCGATCCTCTCTGCCTCTCTCTCCGAACCTCTGTCTCTCTCGCCGATCCTCTGTGTCTCTCTCTCTCCGATCCTCTCTGTCTCTCTCTCTCCGATCCTCTCTGTCTCTCTCTCCGATCCCCTCTGTCTCTCTCTCTCTCCGATCCTCTCTGTCTCTCTCTCTCTCCGATCCTCTCTGTCTCTCTCTCTCTCCGATCCTCTCTCTCTCTCCGATCCTCTCTGTCTCTCTCTCCGATCCCCTGTCTCTCTCTCAGATCCTCTCTGTCTCTCTCTCCGATGCTCTCGGCCTCTATCTCCGATCCTCTGGGCCTCTATCTCCGATCCTCTGGGCCTCTATCTCCGATCCTCTGGGCCTCTGTCTCCGATCCCCTGGGCCTCTATCTCCGATCCTCTGGGCCTCTATCTCCGATCCTCTGGGCCTCTATCTCCGATCCTCTGGGCCTCTATCTCCGATCCTCTGGGCCTCTATCTCCGATCCTCTGGGCCTCTATCTCCGATCCTCTGGGCCTCTATCTCCGATCCTCTGGGCCTCTATCTCCGATCCTCTGGGCCTCTATCTCCGATCCTCTGGGCCTCTCTCTCCGATCCTCTCTGTCTCTCTCTCTCCGATCCTCTCTGTCTCTCTCTCTCCGATCCTCTCTGTCTCTCTCTCCGATCCCCTCTGTCTCTCTCTCTCTCCGATCCTCTCTGTCTCTCTCTCTCTCCGATCCTCTCTGTCTCTCTCTCTCTCCGATCCTCTCTGTCTCTCTCTCTCTCCGATCCTCTCTGTCTCTCTCTCTCTCCGATCCTCTCTCTCTCTCCGATCCTCTCTGTCTCTCTCTCCGATCCCATGTCTCTCTCTCTCTCCGATCCTCTCTGTCTCTCTCTCTCTCCGATCCTCTCTGTCTCTCTCTCTCTCCGATCCTCTCTCTCTCTCAGATCCTCTCTGTCTCTCTCTCCGATGCTCTCGGCCTCTATCTCCGATCCTCTGGGCCTCTATCTCCGATCCTCTGGGCCTCTATCTCTGGGCCTCTATCTCCGATCCTCTGGGCCTCTGTCTCCGATCCTCTGGGCCTCTGTCTCCGATCCTCTGGGCCTCTGTCTCCGATCCTCTGGGCCTCTGTCTCCGATCCTCTGGGCCTCTATCTCCGATCCTCTGGGCCTCTATCTCCGATCCTCTGGGCCTCTGTCTCCGATCCTCTGGGCCTCTGTCTCCGATCCTCTGGGCCTCTGTCTCCGATCCTCTGGGCCTCTGTCTCCGATCCTCTGGGCCTCTGTCTCCGATCCTCTGGGCCTCTGTCTCCGATCCTCTGGGCCTCTGTCTCCGATCCTCTGGGCCTCTGTCTCCGATCCTCTGGGCCTCTGTCTCCGATCCTCTGGGCCTCTGTCTCCGATCCTCTGGGCCTCTGTCTCCGATCCTCTGGGCCTCTGTCTCCGATCCTCTGGGCCTCTGTCTCCGATCCTCTGGGCCTCTGTCTCCGATCCTCTGGGCCTCTGTCTCCGATCCTCTGGGCCTCTGTCTCCGATCCTCTGGGCCTCTGTCTCCGATCCTCTGGGCCTCTGTCTCCGATCCTCTGGGCCTCTGTCTCCGATCCTCTGGGCCTCTGTCTCCGATCCTCTGGGCCTCTGTCTCCGATCCTCTGGGCCTCTGTCTCCGATCCTCTGGGCCTCTGTCTCCGATCCTCTGGGCCTCTGTCTCCGATCCTCTGGGCCTCTGTCTCCGATCCTCTGGGCCTCTGTCTCCGATCCTCTGGGCCTCTGTCTCCGATCCTCTGGGCCTCTGTCTCCGATCCTCTGGGCCTCTGTCTCCGATCCTCTGGGCCTCTGTCTCCGATCCTCTGGGCCTCTGTCTCCGATCCTCTGGGCCTCTGTCTCCGATCCTCTGGGCCTCTGTCTCCGATCCTCTGGGCCTCTGTCTCCGATCCTCTGGGCCTCTGTCTCCGATCCTCTGGGCCTCTGTCTCCGATCCTCTGGGCCTCTGTCTCCGATCCTCTGGGCCTCTGTCTCCGATCCTCTGGGCCTCTGTCTCCGATCCTCTGGGCCTCTGTCTCCGATCCTCTGGGCCTCTGTCTCCGATCCTCTGGGCCTCTGTCTCCGATCCTCTGGGCCTCTGTCTCCGATCCTCTGGGCCTCTGTCTCCGATCCTCTGGGCCTCTGTCTCCGATCCTCTGGGCCTCTGTCTCCGATCCTCTGGGCCTCTGTCTCCGATCCTCTGGGCCTCTGTCTCCGATCCTCTGGGCCTCTGTCTCCGATCCTCTGGGCCTCTGTCTCCGATCCTCTGGGCCTCTGTCTCCGATCCTCTGGGCCTCTGTCTCCGATCCTCTGGGCCTCTGTCTCCGATCCTCTGGGCCTCTGTCTCCGATCCTCTGGGCCTCTGTCTCCGATCCTCTGGGCCTCTGTCTCCGATCCTCTGGGCCTCTGTCTCCGATCCTCTGGGCCTCTGTCTCCGATCCTCTGGGCCTCTGTCTCCGATCCTCTGGGCCTCTGTCTCCGATCCTCTGGGCCTCTGTCTCCGATCCTCTGGGCCTCTGTCTCCGATCCTCTGGGCCTCTGTCTCCGATCCTCTGGGCCTCTGTCTCCGATCCTCTGGGCCTCTGTCTCCGATCCTCTGGGCCTCTGTCTCCGATCCTCTGGGCCTCTGTCTCCGATCCTCTGGGCCTCTGTCTCCGATCCTCTGGGCCTCTGTCTCCGATCCTCTGGGCCTCTGTCTCCGATCCTCTGGGCCTCTGTCTCCGATCCTCTGGGCCTCTGTCTCCGATCCTCTGGGCCTCTGTCTCCGATCCTCTGGGCCTCTGTCTCCGATCCTCTGGGCCTCTGTCTCCGATCCTCTGGGCCTCTGTCTCCGATCCTCTGGGCCTCTGTCTCCGATCCTCTGGGCCTCTGTCTCCGATCCTCTGGGCCTCTGTCTCCGATCCTCTGGGCCTCTGTCTCCGATCCTCTGGGCCTCTGTCTCCGATCCTCTGGGCCTCTGTCTCCGATCCTCTGGGCCTCTGTCTCCGATCCTCTGGGCCTCTGTCTCCGATCCTCTGGGCCTCTGTCTCCGATCCTCTGGGCCTCTGTCTCCGATCCTCTGGGCCTCTGTCTCCGATCCTCTGGGCCTCTGTCTCCGATCCTCTGGGCCTCTGTCTCCGATCCTCTGGGCCTCTGTCTCCGATCCTCTGGGCCTCTGTCTCCGATCCTCTGGGCCTCTGTCTCCGATCCTCTGGGCCTCTGTCTCCGATCCTCTGGGCCTCTGTCTCCGATCCTCTGGGCCTCTGTCTCCGATCCTCTGGGCCTCTGTCTCCGATCCTCTGGGCCTCTGTCTCCGATCCTCTGGGCCTCTGTCTCCGATCCTCTGGGCCTCTGTCTCCGATCCTCTGGGCCTCTGTCTCCGATCCTCTGGGCCTCTGTCTCCGATCCTCTGGGCCTCTGTCTCCGATCCTCTGGGCCTCTGTCTCCGATCCTCTGGGCCTCTGTCTCCGATCCTCTGGGCCTCTGTCTCCGATCCCCTGGGCCTCTGTCTCCGATCCCCTGGGCCTCTGTCTCCGATCCCCTGGGCCTCTGTCTCCGATCCCCTGGGCCTCTGTCTCCGATCCCCTGGGCCTCTGTCTCCGATCCCCTGGGCCTCTGTCTCCGATCCCCTGGGCCTCTGTCTCCGATCCCCTGGGCCTCTGTCTCCGATCCCCTGGGCCTCTGTCTCCGATCCCCTGGGCCTCTGGTCTCCGATCCCCTGGGCCTCTGTCTCCGATCCCCTGGGCCTCTGTCTCCGATCCCCTGGGCCTCTGTCTCCGATCCCCTGGGCCTCTGTCTCCGATCCCCTGGGCCTCTGTCTCCGATCCCCTGGGCCTCTGTCTCCGATCCCCTGGGCCTCTGTCTCCGATCCCCTGGGCCTCTGTCTCCGATCCCTGGGCCTCTGTCTCCGATCCCTGGGCCTCTGTCTCCGATCCCCTGGGCCTCTGTCTCCGATCCCTGGCCTCTGTCTCCGATCCCCTGGGCCTCTGTCTCCGATCCCCTGGGCCTCTGTCTCCGATCCCCTGGGCCTCTGTCTCCGATCCCCTGGCCTCTGTCTCCGATCCCCTGGGCCTCTGTCTCCGATCCCCTGGGCCTCTGTCTCCGATCCCCTGGGCCTCTGTCTCCGATCCCCTGGGCCTCTGTCTCCGATCCCCTGGGCCTCTGTCTCCGATCCCCTGGGCCTCTGTCTCCGATCCCCTGGGCCTCTGTCTCCGATCCCCTGGGCCTCTGTCTCCGATCCCCTGGGCCTCTGTCTCCGATCCCCTGGGCCTCTGTCTCCGATCCCCTGGGCCTCTGTCTCCGATCCCCTGGGCCTCTGTCTCCGATCCCCTGGGCCTCTGTCTCCGATCCCCTGGGCCTCTGTCTCCGATCCCCTGGGCCTCTGTCTCCGATCCCCTGGGCCTCTGTCTCCGATCCCCTGGGCCTCTGTCTCCGATCCCCTGGGCCTCTGTCTCCGATCCCCTGGCCTCTGTCTCCGATCCCCTGGGCCTCTGTCTCCGATCCCCTGGGCCTCTGTCTCCGATCCCCTGGCCTCTGTCTCCGATCCCCTGGGCCTCTGTCTCCGATCCCCTGGCCTCTGTCTCCGATCCCCTGGGCCCTGCCGACCCCTGGCCTCTGTCTCCGATCCCCTGGGCCTCTGTCTCCGATCCCCTGGGCCTCTGTCTCCGATCCCCTGGGCCTCTGTCTCCGATCCCCTGGGCCTCTGTCTCCGATCCCCTGGGCCTCTGTCTCCGATCCCCTGGGCCTCTGTCTCCGATCCCCTGGGCCTCTGTCTCCGATCCCCTGGGCCTCTGTCTCCGATCCCCTGGGCCTCTGTCTCCGATCCCCTGGGCCTCTGTCTCCGATCCCCTGGGCCTCTGTCTCCGATCCCCTGGGCCTCTGTCTCCGATCCCCTGGGCCTCTGTCTCCGATCCCCTGGGCCTCTGTCTCCGATCCCCTGGGCCTCTGTCTCCGATCCCCTGGGCCTCTGTCTCCGATCCCCTGGGCCTCTGTCTCCGATCCCCTGGGCCTCTGTCTCCGATCCCCTGGGCCTCTGTCTCCGATCCCCTGGGCCTCTGTCCCCGATCCCCTGGGCCTCTGTCTCCGATCCCCTGGGCCTCTGTCTCCGATCCCCTGGGCCGCTGTCTCCGATCCCCTGGGCCTCTGTCTCCGATCCCCTGGGCCTCTGTCTCCGATCCCCTGGGCCTCTGTCTCCGATCCCCTGGGCCTCTGTCTCCGATCCCCTGGGCCTCTGTCTCCGATCCCCTGGGCCTCTGTCTCCGATCCCCTGGGCCTCTGTCTCCGATCCCCTGGGCCTCTGTCTCCGATCCCCTGGGCCTCTGTCTCCGATCCCCTGGGCCTCTGTCTCCGATCCCCTGGGCCTCTGTCTCCGATCCCCTGGGCCTCTGTCTCCGATCCCCTGGGCCTCTGTCTCCGATCCCCTGGGCCTCTGTCTCCGATCCCCTGGGCCTCTGTCTCCGATCCCCTGGGCCTCTGTCTCCGATCCCCTGGGCCTCTGTCTCCGATCCCCTGGGCCTCTGTCTCCGATCCCCTGGGCCTCTGTCTCCGATCCCCTGGGCCTCTGTCTCCGATCCCCTGGGCCTCTGTCTCCGATCCCCTGGGCCTCTGTCTCCGATCCCCTGGGCCTCTGTCTCCGATCCCCTGGGCCTCTGTCTCCGATCCCCTGGGCCTCTGTCTCCGATCCCCTGGGCCTCTGTCTCCGATCCCCTGGGCCTCTGTCTCCGATCCCCTGGGCCTCTGTCTCCGATCCCCTGGGCCTCTGTCTCCGATCCCCTGGGCCTCTGTCTCCGATCCCCTGGGCCTCTGTCTCCGATCCCCTGGGCCTCTGTCTCCGATCCCCTGGGCCTCTGTCTCCGATCCCCTGGGCCTCTGTCTCCGATCCCCTGGGGCCTCTGTCTCCGATCCCCTGGGCCTCTGTCTCCGATCCCCTGGCCTCTGTCTCCGATCCCCTGGGCCTCTGTCTCCGATCCCCTGGGCCTCTGTCTCCGATCCCCTGGGCCTCTGTCTCCGATCCCCTGGGCCTCTGTCTCCGATCCCCTGGGCCTCTGTCTCCGATCCCCTGGGCCTCTGTCTCCGATCCCCTGGGCCTCTGTCTCCGATCCCCTGGGCCTCTGTCTCCGATCCCCTGGGCCTCTGTCTCCGATCCCCTGGGCCCTCTGTCTCCGATCCCCTGGGCCTCTGTCTCCGATCCCCTGGGCCTCTGTCTCCGATCCCCTGGGCCTCTGTCTCCGATCCCCTGGGCCTCTGTCTCCGATCCCCTGGCCTCTTCTCCGATCCCCTGGGCCTCTGTCTCCGATCCCCTGGGCCTCTGTCTCCGATCCCCTGGGCCTCTGTCTCCGATCCCCTGGGCCTCTGTCTCCGATCCCCTGGGGCCTCTGTCTCCGATCCCCTGGGCCTCTGTCTCCGATCCCCTGGGCCTCTGTCTCCGATCCCCTGGGCCTCTGTCTCCGATCCCCTGGGCCTCTGTCTCCGATCCCTGGCCTCTGTCTCCGATCCCCTGGGCCTCTGTCTCCGATCCCCTGGGCCTCTGTCTCCGATCCCCTGGGCCTCTGTCTCCGATCCCCTGGGCCTCTGTCTCCGATCCCCTGGGCCTCTGTCTCCGATCCCCTGGGCCTCTGTCTCCGATCCCTGGGCCTCTGTCTCCGATCCCTGGGCCTCTGTCTCCGATCCCCTGGGCCTCTGTCTCCGATCCCCTGGGCCTCTGTCTCCGATCCCCTGGGCCTCTGTCTCCGATCCCCTGGCCTCTGTCTCCGATTCCCTGGGCCTCTGTCTCCGATCCCCTGGGCCTCTGTCTCCGATCCTCTGGGCCTCTGTCTCCGATCCCCTGGGCCTCTGTCTCCGATCCCTGGGCCTCTGTCTCCGATCCCTGGGCTCTGTCTCCGATCCCCTGGGCCTCTGTCCTCCGATCCCCTGGGCCTCTGTCTCCGATCCCCTGGGCCTCTGTCTCCGATCCCCTGGGCCTCTGTCTCCGATCCCCTGGGCCTCTGTCTCCGATCCCCTGGGCCTCTGTCTCCGATCCCCTGGGCCTCTGTCTCCGATCCCCTGGGCCTCTGTCTCCGATCCCCTGGGCCTCTGTCTCCGATCCCCTGGGCCTCTGTCTCCGATCCCCTGGGCCTCTGTCTCCGATCCCCTGGGCCTCTGTCTCCGATCCCCTGGGCCTCTGTCTCCGATCCCCTGGGCCTCTGTCTCCGATCCCCTGGGCCTCTGTCTCCGATCCCCTGGGCCTCTGTCTCCGATCCCCTGGGCCTCTGTCTCCGATCCCCTGGGCCTCTGTCTCCGATCCCCTGGGCCTCTGTCTCCGATCCCCTGGGCCTCTGTCTCCGATCCCCTGGGCCTCTGTCTCCGATCCCCTGGGCCTCTGTCTCCGATCCCCTGGGCCTCTGTCTCCGATCCCCTGGGCCTCTGTCTCCGATCCCCTGGGCCTCTGTCTCCGATCCCCTGGGCCTCTGTCTCCGATCCCCTGGGCCTCTGTCTCCGATCCCCTGGGCCTCTGTCTCCGATCCCCTGGGCTTCTGTCTCCGATCCCCTGGGCCTCTGTCTCCGATCCCCTGGGCCTCTGTCTCCGATCCCCTGGGCCTCTGTCTCCGATCCCCTGGGCCTCTGTCTCCGATCCCCTGGGCCTCTGTCTCCGATCCCCTGGGCCTCTGTCTCCGATCCCCTGGGCCTCTGTCTCCGATCCCCTGGGCCTCTGTCTCCGATCCCCTGGGCCTCTGTCTCCGATCCCCTGGGCCTCTGTCTCCGATCCCCTGGGCCTCTGTCTCCGATCCCCTGGGCCTCTGTCCTCCGATCCCCTGGGCCTCTGTCTCCGATCCCCTGGGCCTCTGTCTCCGATCCCCTGGGCCTCTGTCTCCGATCCCCTGGGCCTCTGTCTCCGATCCCCTGGGCCTCTGTCTCCGATCCCCTGGGCCTCTGTCTCCGATCCCCTGGGCCTCTGTCTCCGATCCCCTGGGCCTCTGTCTCCGATCCCCTGGGCCTCTGTCTCCGATCCCCTGGGCCTCTGTCTCCGATCCCTGGGCCTCTGTCTCCGATCCCCTGGGCCTCTGTCTCCGATCCCCTGGGCCTCTGTCTCCGATCCCCTGGGCCTCTGTCTCCGATCCCCTGGGCCTCTGTCTCCGATCCCCTGGGCCTCTGTCTCCGATCCCCTGGGCCTCTGTCTCCGATCCCCTGGGCCTCTGTCTCCGATCCCCTGGGCCTCTGTCTCCGATCCCCTGGGCCTCTGTCTCCGATCCCCTGGGCCTCTGTCTCCGATCCCCTGGGCCTCTGTCTCCGATCCCCTGGGCCTCTGTCTCCGATCCCCTGGGCCTCTGTCTCCGATCCCCTGGGCCTCTGTCTCCGATCCCCTGGGCCTCTGTCTCCGATCCCCTGGGCCTCTGTCTCCGATCCCCTGGGCCTCTGTCTCCGATCCTCTGGGCCTCTATCTCCGATCCTCTGGGCCTCTATCTCCGATCCTCTCGGCCTCTATCTCCGATCCTCTCGGCCTCTATACCTTGCTTTTCCCTCTTTGAGACTAACATTTGGGTCATCTGCCATAGCATTGCCTTCTGTGGCTCGGTGACTAATGATGCTCCTGTGATGCACCTTGAGATATTTTATTAAGTTAGAGGAACTATATAAATGTACGTTGTTACACTGCCCGAGAGGGTGACTGTTGCTGATTCAACAGCAGCTCCCAAGAGGGAATTGAATAAATACTTGGAATGGGAAAAGCTGAGGGAAATGGAGAAAAGAGCGGGCAAATAGGACTAACTTGAGTTGCTCTTAGAAACGCTAGCATAGACTTGATGGGCTGAATAGCCTCCTGTGTGCTGTACCAAGATTTGCCGACCATTTCCTGTCGGCAGGGTTTCCCGGTCCCGCGGGAATTTGTGCTTTATTTCCCATTACTAAATACAGCAGTGAATCCTCTCTGGTGCAACTTTCACACTGGGTTAGAAAGAACACCTGTCGAGGGGCTGGTTTAGCTCACTGGGCTAAATCGCTGGCTTTGAAATTCCCGTACCAGCCTCCCCGGACAGGCGTCGGAATGTGGCGACTAGGGGCTTTTCACAGTAACCTCATTGAAGCCTACTTGTGACAATAAGCGATTTTCATTTTTAATTTTCATTGTAAGAACTCCCATTCCCTTATCCCTCTTATCACCCCCCATTTTTATCCCATTCGGATCAGGACAGTTGAAATCGGCCATGATAAATTTTTTTTTTTTAATTTGTCAGCGTATTTCTTCCACTTGTGCCCCTGTTAGTGTGATTGATCTTATTACTGTTTAACTCTTATTGTTTAACTGTCTTGCTGATGGCTAAGTCACTTTTCCCTGCTGTCGTGATCTCTAATAAGTGCGGCTACTCTACTTTAATCCACTTCCCCTTTTCCTACTCTCTTTCCTAAATAATGCAACGTTTAATCTCTGGTCTTGATTGTTCTGTAACCAGGTTCAGTAATCCCTGCTACATCTGCTTCTTCACAGCGTATTATTCTTTTTTCTATTCGTTCATGGGATATGGGCATCGCTGGCAGGCTGGGCCAGCATACGTTGCCCATCCCTAATTGCCCTTGAACAGGGGGGGCTCGCTAGGCCATTTCAGGGGGCATTTAAAAGCCAATCGCGTTGCTGTGAATCTGGAGTCACATATCGGCCGGGCCAGCTTTTATTAAGTTAAACGGACGCTATGAATGTAAGTTATTGCACTGGCAAATTTCCTTCCCCAAAGGATACACACGAACCAGGTGGGTTTTTACGACAATAAGCATCATCAGACTTTATAATTCCATTGACGGCGCCGAGGACCCGGGTTCGATCCCGGCCCCGGGTCACTGTCCGTGGTGGAGTTCTCACATTCTCCCCGTGTCTGCGAGGGTCTCACCTCCACAACACGAAAAGATGTGCAGGGTAGGTGGATTGGCCAAGCTAAATTGCCCCTAAATTGGAAAGACAATTGGGGACTCTAAATTTTTATTTTTAAACTTGATAATTCCAGGTTTCTATTAAATTCAAATTCACCCCCTGCTGCGGTGGGATTCGGGAACCTTGTCCCCAGAGCATTATCCTGGGTCACTGATTTGCTCGTCCAGTGACAAAACCACTACTTCCGCCTCCTCCTCTTGTTGCCTCCAATCCTCCTTGTTTTATCGCAGACTCTGTGCCCATTGCCTGTACAGTTTCATAGAACATAGATAGAACATAGAACAGTACAGCACAGAACAGGCCCTTCGGCCCTCGATGTTGTGCCGAGCAATGATCACCCTACTTAAACCCGTATACCCGGTAACCCAACAATCCCCCCATTAACCTTAATACTACTGGCAATTTAGCATGGCCAATCCACCTACCCCGCACAGTCTTTGGACTGTGGGAGGAAACCGGAGCACCCGGAGGAAACCCACGCACAAACGGGGAGGACGTGCAGACTCCACACAGACAGTGACCCAGCCGGGAATCGAACCTGTGACCACTGTAGCTGTGAACATTCCTAGCTTCCTATTAATAGCAGTTCCTGCTTTTTTGAAGCAATCCCTTTTGCAGTCCTATGCCTCTGTTTAGTCCCTGGCTCTACCTTGGGTTTAGTCTGTTCAATGATCACCTTTGCTGTTTTGTTAATATTTAGGCTTGTTTAATTTCTTCCAAGTACCTCTCCCCAGCCATGCTAATTTAATCTGGCTCTGTGGCTCTCCTTTTGCCCCCGTGTTGCCGACATTCTCCTTACTCATTCAATCTCTCTCCAGATCTGGATGCGGTTGTCGGGTGCTCTGCAGAAGAAGCGGAATACAGAAACCTCGTACCGTGACATCGCCAGAAACAGCTCCAATGATGGTAGCATTGCAGCTAAACAGGTGAGGGAATTAAAGTGGCTGGTATAAAACAGCTTGCATATTATAAAATGCGGCACAATACAATAAAAATGTATAGCAACGCGTTGAAGGAGATAACCGGGGAGGTGATGGGCAGCATGGCGGCGCAGTGGTTAGCACTGCTGCCTCATGGCACCGAGGACCCAGGTTCAATCCCGGCCTCATGTCACCGTCCATGTGGAGTTTGCACACTCTCCCCGTGTCTGCGCGGGTCTATCTCCCCTCAATTTAAAGCTATGTCTCCTCGTGTTGGACATCACCATCCGAGGAAAAAGGCTCTCGCTGTCCACCCTATCTAATCCTCTGATCATCTTGTATGCCTCAATTAAGTCACCTCTTGACCTTCTTCACTCTAACGAAAACAGCCACAAGTCCTTCAGCCTTTCCTCATATGATCTTCCCTCCATACCAGGCAACATTCTTGTAAATCTCCTCTGTACCCTTTCCAATGCTTCCACATCCTTCCTATAATGTGGCGACCAGAACTGCACACAATACTCCAAATGCGGCCGCACCAGAGTTTTGTACAACTGCAACATGACCTCATGGCTCCGAAACTCAATTCCTCTACCAATAAAAGCTAACACACCGTTCGCCTTCTTAACAACCCCCTCAACCTGGGTGGCAACTTTCAGGGATCTATGGACATGGACACCGAGATCCCTCTGCTCATCCACACTACCAAGAATCTTACCATTAGCCCAGTACTCTGCCTTCCTGTTATTCCTTCCAAGTTCAATTCCGGCCTTGGGTGCCTGGCTGTGGAGTTTGCACTTTCTCCCCGTGTCTGCGTGGGTTTTCCCCCCGGGTGCTCCGGTTTCCTCCCACAGCCCGAAGGTGTGCCGGTTAGGTGGATTGGCTGTGCTAAATTGCCCCTTAGTGTCCAAAAGGTTAGGTCTGATTAGTGGGTTCCAGGGATAGGATGGAGGTGTGGGCTTGAATGGGGTGCTCTTTCCAAGGGCAAGTGCAGACTCGATGGGCCAAATTGCCTTTCTACACTGTAAATTCTATGAACAGGAAAGAGAAAGATACCTTAAACACTTGGACCGGAATTTCCAAGCAATTCCCGCGGATGGGATCTTCAGATCCCACTGATGGTGAACCCCCGCTGTGAGTTCCGGGTTTGTGTGGGTGGGGGTGGGGGGGGGGGGGGGGGGGGGGGGGGGGGGGGGTTGGAGTTGCTCAGACTAGCAAATGGTGGAAAGTGATGTCCCACTAGGGACCACTGCTGAAATTGTTGATATCAGTGATTTATGTATCAGGCACCATAGAACAGCACAGAACAGGCCCTTCGGCCCTTGATGTTGTGCCGAGCAATGACCACCCTACTCAAACCCACGTATCCACCCTATACCCGTAACCCAACAACCCCCCCCCCCACCCCCCCCCCCCCCCCCCCCCCCCCCCCCCCCACCATACTTTTTAGGACACTACGGGCAATTTAGCATGGCCAATCCACCTAACCCGCACATCTTGGACTGTGGGAGGAAACCGGAGCACCCGGAGGAAACCCACGCAGACACGGGGAGGACGTGCAGACTCCGCACAGACAGTGACCCAGCCTGGAATCGAACCTGGGACCCTAGAGCTGTGAAGCATTTATGCTAACCACCATGCTACCGTGCTGCCCCATGTGATGTCCCACCAGAAGCACAATTTCAAAATATGCAGTGACATCAAATGGTTAACGCAGGAAGACATTCATAAATTTGCAGAATGGTTGCGCGATTGGCACACAAACTTCAATATAGATGAGCATGAGGTAAGAAGAATAAAGATACCAAATACCCCCTTTTAATGTAAGTGTCGGAATGGGTAGGGGAACTAAGGGCATAGATACGCAAATCACTAGAGGTAGTTTTTTTTCTTGGAACCTGGCTGGCTGGGTGATCAATGCGCACAGTGAAAAAAAGACTGAAGTAGTGACGCACGTTAATAGTTAATAATGCCACAAAAGAGCAAATGCAGCACTGTGAATATAACCAATAATTTCTTGTAAGAGTGATGATATTTTCTGGCAGCAGCGATGGATTCAAGAACAAGGCAGATTAGTGTTTGGCACTCTTTAAGCTTCCCATTCCTTTTCTGTTTCAGATCGAGAAAGATCTGCTTCGCACAATGCCAAGCAACACCTGCTTCTCCAACATAAACAGTGTCGGCATTCCGAGATTACGGAGAATCCTACGTGGGCTGGCATGGTTGTACCCCGAGATTGGGTACTGTCAAGGGATGGGAATGGTAAGGACTGCAGATGGGATGTACCCCTCTTTGTTCCACATCCCTTTAAACCCTCATCAGGTGAGACAAGACAGTTGGAATGATCAAAGCCCATCTCTCCAGAACTCTAGCTCCCTTCTAAGCCCATCTCCCGTCAAAGTCAACCCTCCATCGCCTAGTAGACAGGAATTGAGTTCTTTATAAAATTGCCATTTAAACCCAATTAACCATTTAAAATGAGGCATTCTTGTGTTTGACCTGATGAGTGCAAGCCAAAAAGCTTCGGCAACATGTTTCTCCTTTCAGCAACATTCAAGTTAATAATAATAATCGCTTATTGTCACAAGTAGGCTTCAATGAAGTTACTGTGAAAAGCCCCTCGTCGCCACATTCCGGTGCCTGTTCAGGGAGGCCGGTACGGCGCTGCTGGTCTGGTTCTGCATCACAAGCCAGCTGTTTACAAGGGGTTGGTTTAGCACAGGGCTAAAGAGCTGGGTTTTGAAGCAGACCAAGGCAGGCTAGCAGCACGGTTCAATTCCCGTACCAGCCTCCCCTAACAGGCGCGGAATGTGGCGTCTAGGGGCTTTTCACAGTAACTTCATTTGAAGCCTACTTGTGACAATAAGCAATTTTCATTTAGCCGACTGTGCTAAACCAGCCCCAGTTGTGTACTGCCAAACGATATTTAATTTCTTCTCGACAAGCCATTATCAGGTCAGGCAATAAAATAATGGCCAGACTTTTCTATGTTGATTCACTTATGATTAACAGCATTCCATGACTAAATGATAGAGTGCGTGAGGGAATGTTACTAATTAACAGATTGATTAACTTGTATTTAACTGCTGTTGCTCCCTAGATCACACTAATTAGCGCAAAATAAATTTATTTCCTAAGCTCCAGATTGACTTCCAATTTTGCAAGGAGAATTTGGGTTTAGACTCCTTGTTTAGTTGACAAATTAACAGCTTTGACTGGCAAATCTGCCAGATTTGCTTCGAGTCTAGTTCGGAATATAGTCGACACTATTAAAATTACAAAGTTGTCCTTCCTTAATGTGTTGAGGCACATCTTCCTCTGTTAGCCTAATAGGTTTGTTCCAGCACATTCCTGTTTCCTCTCCAGGGTTATCAGCCTGATGTTGATTTAATTGCCCGCCAAATTCAACCTTGCTTGTTTCAGAATCATAGAATGGTTACGGCACAGGAGGAGGGCCCATCGTGCTCGTGCTAGCCCTCCTGCAACAGCAACTCGGCTTCTTCCCCCCCCCCCCCCCCCCCCCCCCCCCCCCCCCCCCCCACCCCTTTTCCCTGTAATCCTTTTGAAAGTCAAAATTGAATCTGCCTCCAGCACACTCCAGACTTCAGGCAAATCCTAACCAATCGCTGCAAAAATAAAAATATTTTCCTCTTATTGCCTCAGATCCGTCAGCCAATCACTTTAAATTTGTGTCCTTTTATTCTAGACCCTTCGACCATCAGGAACCGTTTCTCCCTATCTGCCCTATCCGGACCCTTGTGATTTTAAACCCCTCCGTAAAATCATCTCTCAACCTTCCCTTGTCTAAGGTAGTGCTTCCCGGACTTCCCCGGGTATGATCCCATTTTAATGCCTCAGACATTGGTTGACCGTGGCGTGTGACTTTAAGGGGCATGGGAGTTGTCTAGTGGTGAGGAGGGGAGGTCGGGAGAGGCTTCCTCGTACGTTGATCATTGGGGGAGGGAGAGAGTTGATCAAAAGGAGAGGTTTCAGCAGACCAAACAAGCACCTATCTACTCCATTGTCATTATTTTTGCAGCATTAACTGGGCCTCGGACTGCATTCCGTTAAACCGTGCCCACCAACAAAAAGAACACGGGCATTTAAAGGGGCCTCGCAGCTGTCGGGAATCGATCCCAAGCTTCATTGCAGCCATTGCTGCCCTCCCGGCCCAGGTGGCACAGTGGTTAGCACAGATGATTCACAGCGCCAGAGAACCGGGTTCAATTCCGGCCTCAGCGACTGTCTGTGTGGAGATTGCACTTTCTCCCCTTGTCTGCTTGGGTTTCCTCCAGGTTTCCTCCCACAGTCTAAAAATGTGCAGGCTAGGTGGATTGGCCACGCTAAATATGCCCCGACGTGTCAAAAAGGTTAGGTTGGGTTACGGGGATTGGGTCGGGGCATATGCCTAGGTTCGGGTGCTCTTTCCAAGGGTCGGTGCAGACTCGATGGGCCGAATGGCCGCCTCCTGCATTGTAGAGATTCTATGAAATAGGCGCAGGAGTCGGCCATTCGGCCCCTTGAGCCTGCTGTGCTATCCAGCAAGATCGTGGCTGATCTGATTGCGGCCTGAACTCTACTTTCCTGCCTGTTCCCCATGAGCTCAAGTGCCCTTGACGATCAAAAATTTTAGCTCACCTTACTTGAATATATTCTTTGACCCAGTCCCCACTGCTCTCTGGGGGAGAGAACTCCTAAACCTCTGAAGAAATTCCTCCGTCCTCACTTCCATCTTCAATTGGTGACTCCTTAGTTTGAAAGTCCCTCCCCCCCCCCCCTTGCCGGTTGCAGATTCCCCCACGAGGGGAAACATTCTCAGCAGCTGCCCTGTCCTTTCGAGCCCCTCAGAATAAGCTCACCTCGTTCATCTAACCTCCATGGAGTGCGGCCAAAAGTGCTCAATTGTTTCTCGTCGGACAAACCCCTTCATCCCTGGAATCAACCCAGTTAACCTTCTCGGCAGTGTTATCTGTCCTTGAGTAAGGAGATCAAAACGGTACACACTATTATCTAGGTCTCACCAATGTCCTAGGAGAGGAATGTCCTATACAGTTGCAGCAGCAGTTCCCTACTTTAATTCTCAATCCTCCTCCTTACGAAGGGCAACGTTCCATTTGCCTCCCTGACTGCTTGCAGTGCCTGCATGCTAGTTTTTGTGATTCGTGCACAAAGGCCACAATTTTTGTCACTGCCTCCAGCTCCGGCCATCGTTGTGACGCGGAATCGCTATCTTTTTGGGATCGGTTCCTTCTGTTCCCATCGATTGACAATCTGTCTGCTTTAGAACATAGAACAGTACAGCACAGAACAGGCCCTTCGGCCCTCGATGTTGTGCCGAGCAATGACCACCCTACTCAAACCCACGTATCCACCCTATACCCGTAACCCAACAACCCCCCTCTTACCCTTACTTTTTAGGACACTACGGGCAATTTAGCATGGCCAATCCACCTAACCCGCACATCTTTGGACTGTGGGAGGAAACCGGAGCACCCGGAGGAAACCCACGCACACACGGGGAGGACGTGCAGACTCCACACAGACAGTGACCCAGCCGGGAATCGAACCTGGGACCCTGGAGCTGTGAAGCATTTATGCTAACCACCATGCTACCGTGCTGCCCCCAATGCTGCCCCACCATGCTACCGTGCTGCCCCCAATGCTGCCCCACCATGCTACCGTGCTGCCCCCAATGCTGCCCCACCATGCTACCGTGCTGCCCCCCATGCTGCCCCACCATGCTACCGTGCTTTGCGTTGAGAATCCAGGGCGTGGTCAGGGACACAGCAGTGCGTGCGTGTAGCCATGGGCTCCTGCTCCACCACGTTCAGTGGCGATCTCCGGGATAACTCGTGGTTTTCTTGGGCAGGTTGCGGCTTGCCTGCTGCTGTTCCTGGAGGAAGAGGATGCTTTCTGGATGATGTGCGCCATCATTGAGGACCTGGTCCCACCTTCGTACTTCAGCACCACGCTGCTGGGCGTGCAGACGGACCAGCGAGTTCTGCGCCACCTGATCGTGCAGTACATCCCCCGACTAGACAAACTTCTCCAGGAGCATGACATCGGTAAGAGAGATCGTGGCCTTTATTCAATCAAACAACCCTCTGCGTTTGATGTAAGTCGCAATTCAAGTCGATGTATGTTATCCTCTCTGCATACAATGTACCTACTCCCTACCCCTGGTCTTAGCTGAGCTCTGGAAAGTCGACAGATACACCTATCCTTTAGCAATTAGGAAGAGTACAGGATCCTGGGGCAAGTTCCATCTTATTCTGCCCAACTCCCCGTGGGAAGACCCAATTTAAGAATATGACTGTGTGTGTGTGTTGGGGGGGGGGGGGGGGGGGTCAGGGCGGCACAGTAGTTAGCACTACTGCCTCAGCGCCAACGGCCCAGGTTCAATTCTAGCCTCGGGTGACTCTGGAGTCTGCAAGTCCTCCCCATGTCTGCTTGGGTTTCCTCCTGGTGTTCCAGTTTCCTCCCACAGTCCAAAGATGTGTAGGTTAGATGGATTGGACAGGCTAAATTTCACTTTAGTAATGGAGAGGGATAGGTGCGTGCAACAGGGCAAGGTTTGCAATTGGGGGAAGGGTAAATACGATGCTGTCAGACAAGAACTGAAGTGCATAAGTTGGGAACATAGGCTGTCAGAGAAGGACACAATTGAAATGTGGAACTTGTTCAAGGAACAGATACTACGTGTCCTTGATATGTATGTCCCTGTCAGGCAGGGAAGAGATGATCGAGTGAAGGAAGTTGAAGGAGATTGAATGTCTTGTTAAGAGGGAGAAGGAGACTTATGTAAGGCTGAGGAAACAAGGTTCAGACAGGGCGCTGGAGGGATACAAGATAGCCAGGAGGGAACTGAAGAAAGGGATGAGGAGAGCTAAGAGAGGGCATGAAAAATCTTTGGCGGGTAGGATCAAGGAAGACCCCAAGGCCTTTTACACATATGTGAGAAATATGATAATGGCTAGAGCGAGGGTAGGTCCGATCAAGGACAGTAGCGGGAGATTGTGTATCGAGTCTGAAGAGATAGGAGAGATCTTGAACGAGTACTTTTCTTCAGTATTTACGAATGAGAGGGGGCATATGTTCGAGAGGACAATGTGAAACAGACTGGTAAGCTCGAGGAGATACTTAGAACATAGAACATAGAACACTACAGCGCAGTACGGGCCCTTCGGCCCTCGATGTTGCGCCGACCTGTGAAACCATCTGAAGCCTATCTGACCTACACTATTCCATTTTCATCCATATGTCTATCCAGTGACCACTTAAATGCCCTTAAAGTTGGCGAGTCTACTACTGTTGCAGGCAGGGCGTTCCACACCCCTACTACTCTCTGAGTAAAGAAACTGCCTCTGACATCTGTCCTATATCTCTCACCCCTCAATTTAAAGCTATGTCCCCTCGTGTTGGTCATCACCATCCGAGGAAAAAGACTCTCACTGTCCACCCTATCTAACCCTCTGACTATCTTATATGTCTCTATTAAGTCACCTCTCAGCCTTCTCCTCTCTAACGAAAACAACCTCAATTCCCTGAGCCTTTCCTCGTAAGACCTTCCCTCCATACCAGGCAACATCCTAGTAAATCTCCTCTGAACCCTTTCCAAAGCTTCCACATCCTTCCTATAATGTGGTGACCAGAACTGCACGCAGTACTCCAGGTGTGGCCGCACCAGAGTTATGTACAGCTGCAGCATGACCTTGTGGTTCCGAAACTCAATCCCCCTGCTTATAAAGGCTAGCACACCATATGCCTTCTTAACAGCCCTATTAACCTGGGTGGCAACTTTCAAGGATTTATGTACCTGGATGCCGAGATCTCTCTGTTCATCTACACTACCAAGAATCTTGCCATTAGCCCAGTACTCTGCATTCCTGTTACTCCTTCCAAAGTGAACCACCTCACACTTTTCCGCATTAAACTCCATCTGCCACCTCTCAGCCCAGCTCTGCAGCTTATCTATGTCCCTCTGTATCCTATAACATCCTTCAGCACTATCCACAACTCCACCGACCTTCGTGTCATCTGCAAATTTACTAACCCATCCTTCTACACCCTCTTCCAGGTCATTTATAAAAATGACAAACAGCAGTGGCCCCAAAACAGATCCTTGCGGTACACCACTAGTAACTGAACTCCAGGATGAACATTTGCCATCAACCACCACCCTCTGTCTTCTTTCAGCTAGCCAATTACTGATCCAAACCGCTAAATCACCTTCAATTCCATACTTCCTTATTTTCTGCAATAGCCTACCGTGGGGAACCTTATCAAACGCCTTACTGAAATCCATATACACCACATCAACAGCTTTACCCTGATCCACCTGTTTGGTCACCTTCTCAAAAAACTCAATAAGGTTTGTGAGACATGACCTACCCTTCACAAAACCGTGTTGAGTATCGCTAATCAACTTGTTCTTTTCAAGATGATTATAAACCCTATCTCTTATAACCTTTTCCAACATTTTACCCACAACCGAAGTAAGGCTCACAGGTCTATAATTACCAGGGTTGTCTCTACTCCCCTTCTTGAACAAGGGGACAACATTTGCTATCCTCCAGTCTTCCGGCACTATTCCTGTCGACAAAGACGACATAAATATCAAGGACAAAGGCTCTGCAATCTCCTCCCTGGCTTCCCAGAGAATCCTAGGATAAATCCCATCTGGCCCAGGGGACTTATCTATTTTGACATTTTCTAAAATTGCTAACACCTCCTCCTTTTGAACCTCAATTCCATCTAGCCTGGTCGACTGAACCTGAGTGTTCTCGACAACATTGTCTTTCTCCAGTGTAAACACTGACGAAAAATATCCATTTAATGCTTCCCCTATCTCCTCTGATTCCACACACAACTTTCCACTACTATCCTTGATTGGCCCTAATCTTACTCGAGTCATTCTTTTGTTCCTGATATACCTATAGAAAGCCTTAGGGTTTTCCTTGATCCTATCCGCCAACGACTTTTCGTGTCCTCTCCTCGCTCTTCTTAACTCTCCCTTTAGGTCCTTCCTGGCTAACTTGTAACTCTCAAGTGCCCTAACTGAGCCTTCATGCCTCATCCTAACATAAGCCTTCTTCTTCCTCTTGACAAGTGCTTCAACTTCCTTAGTAAACCACGGCTCCCTTGCTCGACAACTTCCTCCCTGCCTGACAGGTACATACTTATCAAGGACACGCAGTAGCTGTTCCTTGAAAAAGCTCCACATTTCGATTGTACCCATCCCCTGCAGTTTCCTTCCCCATCCTATACCTCCTAAATCTTGCCGAATAGCATCATAATTGCCTTTCCCCCAGCTATAATTCTTGCCTTGCGGTACATACCTATCCCTGCCCATTGCTAAAGTAAACATAACCAAGTTGTGATCACTATCACCAAAGTGCTCACCTACATCTAAATCTAACACCTGGCCGGGTTCATTACCCAGTACCAAATCCAATGTGGCCTCGCCCCTTGTTGGTCTGTCTACATACTGTGTCAGAAAACCCTCCTGCACACACTGCACAAAAACTGACCCATCTATAGTACTCGAACTATAGTATTTCCAGTCAATATTTGGAAAGTTAAAGTCCCCCATAACAACTACCCTGTTACTCTCGCTCCTGTCAAGAATCATCTTTGCAATCTTGTTAGGAAGGAAGATGTGTTGGGCATTTTGAAAAACTTGAGGATAGACGAGTCCCCCGGGCCTGACGGGATATATCCAAGGATTCTATGGGAAGCAAGAGATGAAATTGCAGAGCCGTTGGCAATGATCTTTTCGTCCTCACTGTCAACAGGGGTGGTACCAGGGGGTTGGAGAGTGGCGTATATCGTGCCCCTGTTCAAAAAAGGGAATAGGGATAACCCTGGGAATTACAGGCCAGTTAGTCTTTCTTAGGTGGTAGGCAAAGTAATGGAAAGGGTACTGAGGGATAGGATTTCTGTGCATCTGGAAAGACACTGCTTGATTAGGAATAGTCAGCACGATTTATGAGGGGTAGGTCTGGCTTCACAAGTCTTATTAAATTCTTTTGAGGAGGTGACCAAGCACGTGGATGAAGGTAAAGCAGTGGATGTAGTGTACATGGATTTTAGTAAGGCATTTGATAAGGTTCCCCCTGGTAGGCTTATGCAGAAAGTAAGGAGGCATGGGATAGTGGGACATTTGGCCAGTTGGATAAAGAACTGGCTAACCGATAGAAGTCAGAGAGTGGTGGTGGATGGCAAATATTCAGCCTGGAGCCCAGTTACCAGTGGCGTACCGCAGGGATCAGTTCTGGGTCCTCTGCTGTTTGTGATTTTCATTAACGACTTGGATGAGGGAGTTGAAGGGTGGGTCAGTAAATTTGCAGACGATACGAAGATTGGTGGCGTTGTGGATAGTGAGGAGGGCTGTATCTAAATAGGATGCAGAGCTGGGCTGAGAAGTGGCAGATGGAGTTTAAACCTGAAAAGTGTGAGGTTGTCCATTTTGGAAGGACAAATATGAATGCGGAATACAGGGTTAACGGTAGGGTTCTTGGCAATTTGGAGGAGCAGAGAGATCTTGGGGTCTATGTTCATAGGTCTTTGAAAGTTGCCACTCAAGTGGATAGAGCTGTGAAGAAGGCCTATGGTGTGCTAGCGTTCATTAGCAGAGGGATTGAATTTAAGAGCCGTGAGGTGATGATGCAGCTGTACAAAACTTTGGTAAGGCCACATTTGGAGTACTGTGTGCAGTTCTGGTCGCCTCATTTTGGGAAGGATGTGGAAGCTTTGGAAAGCTTCCATTACCTGGAATGGAGAGTAGGTCTTACGAGGAAAGGTTGAGGGGGCTAGACCTTTTCTCATTAGAACGGAGAAGGGTGAGGGGAGACTTGATAGAGGTTTATAAGATGATCAGGGGAATAGATAGAGTTGACAGTCAGAGACTTTTTTCCCCGGGTGGAACAAACCATTACAAGGGGATATAAATTTAAGGTGAATGGTGGAAGATATAGGGGGGGATGTCAGAGGTAGGTTCTTTACCCAGAGAGCAGTGGGGGCATGGAATGCACTGCCTGTGGAAGTCGTTGAGTCGGAAACGTTAGGGACCTTCAAGCGGCTATTGGATAGGTACATGGATTACGGTAGAATGATCTGGTGTAGATTAATTTGTTCTTAATCTAGGACAAAAGTTCGGCACAACATTGTGGGCCAAAGGGCCTGTTATGTGCTGTATGTTCTATGTTCTAAATTGCCCCTTCGGGTCCAAAGATGTGCAGGTTAGGTGGGGTTAAGGGGATAGGGCGGGAGAGCGGGCCTAGGTGGGGTGCTCTTTCAGAGGATTGGTGCAGACTCGATGGGCTGAATGGCCGCCTTCTGCACTGTAAGAATTCTATGGATGTATAGTTGGCCACTCTGTGCTGTGTAATGTTGGAGCTTGTAATCAAATACCGACCTATATGTTGAATGGAAATCTCAATCTGTAAATCGTAGAATCATAGAATCCCTGCAGTGCAGAAGGAGGCCATTCGACCCATCGAGTCTGCACTGACCCTCTGAAAGAGCATCCTATCTAGGCACACGCCCCCACCCTATTCCCGTAACCCAGGAACCCCACCTAACCTTTTTTGGACAGTAAGGGGCAATTTAGCCCGGCCAATGCACCGAACTTGCACGTCTTTGGACTGTGGGAGGAAACTGGAGCACCCGGAGGAAACCCAGGCAGACACGGGGAGAACGTGCAGACTCTCCCGAGGCTGGAATTGAATCCGGGTCCCTGGCTCTGTGAGGTAGCAGTGTTAACCTCTGTGCTGCCTCACCTGTCTGTATCTGAAGCTTGACCCTGGCTCTCACGGGTTGCTCAGTCATGTTTTATTTTCTGGCACACCTTTGCTCAGGCTGGTGAGTGGCAGGTGGGAATTTGGTTCGATTCTGCATTCACACATTCACTTCCCAGCCGGACTTCCAGCACACTTGTCAGCACGCCAGCTGATTCCATTTGCCTCTTCCTAATTTCCACCACCCTTCCTGAAGTAAATCCTGAAAGACCTGACTTTAATTTGAAGGTTTAACCCTCTTGTTCCTGTCTTCCCGTCCCCCCACAAGCGAACAGTTTCTATCTACCCAGTCATCGACATGGATTATCTTATAAACCCCACTCGTTCGCCCATATTCAAGGCAATGCCAGCCTCGTCAATGAACCTCTCCTCATAACTTAACCCTTTCAGCCATGTATCATTGCGGTAAATCTTCACTCCGCACCCTCCAAAGCCAATATATCCTTCCAGAGTTGCGGGGCCCAGAACGAAATGTCCAGACGGGGTCTAACCGGAGCTCGGTACAACCGCAGCGTAATTGTCATCCCCTCGGCCGTTCTTTAGGAAAGTTAACATCTTCCTAATGCCGTCCTGTTTTGTGTCTCCCACAGAGCTGTCCTTGATCACCCTGCACTGGTTTCTGACTGCGTTTGCCAGTGTTGTACACATCAACATTCTCCTCCGGGTCTGGGACCTATTCTTCTGCGAGGGCTCTGTTCTGCTTTTCCGGATCACGCTGGGGATGCTCAAGATGAAGGTACGCGGACAGCCACGGGAATGTACTGCTGACTGCACCTAGTTCCACGTATCGGGCAGACTAGCGCCGCATGGGTGTGGCGCGTGGAAGGCCAAGGGGCATGATTGGGGTAGTGTGGTAAACTGCCAGCTCAACAGCTGGACACTTCCCTGTCGATAACAATTGTTGGCACAGGAATGTCAATATAAAAGTATTTAAGAAAGTAGTTGCTGTGACAGAGCTCATTGTTGTTTTCAAATGGTAGCATCCGGGTTTTCACCTCGTGCGACTCTTCAGTCCAAGCTGGCTCAGTTTTACCCCCGACGGGAAGGGTTTGAGTCCTGTTTCGCAAGGCTTTACCTGACAGTGATGGAGTGTGGCACTTTCGGAGCGCCGGAGCCCTTATCTTTAGAATCGTTGACCACAGATATGTGCTGCGTCTCTGAACGATCCCATTCGGTTTCTTGAAGAAGATCAGGGAATTATTTTAACGGGTAGCACAATGGTTAGCACTGTTGCTTCACAGCGCCAGGGATCCGCGTTCGATTCCCGGGCTTGGGTCACTGTCTGTGCGGAGTCTGCACGTTCTCCCCGTGTCTGCGTGGGTTTGCTCCGGGTGCTCCGGTTTCCTCCCACAAGTCCCGAAAGACGTGCTTGTTAGGTGAATTGGACATTCTGAATTCTCCCTCCGTGTACCCGAACAGGCGCCAGAATGTGGCGACCAGGGGATTTTCATAGTAACTTCATTGCAGTGTTAATGCAAGCCTACTTGCGACACTAGGTAAAGATTATTATTATGTCCTGACCAACATTCCTCCAAACAAATGCCAGATACGCACACCGGCTGTCCATTCCTTCACTCATTTCTGCTTGTGTGATAGTGCTGCTGATGAAAGCGCTGCCATCATTTTCTTCCGTAACGGCTTGAGGGATGTATGGAGCAGAGGCTGAGATGCTACACTAACTGAAATGTGTTCCTTCTTTAGGAAGAGGAGCTCATCCAGTCCGAAAATTCAGCATCCATCTTCAACACGTTATCGGACATTCCGTCGCAGATTGAAGACCCAGAGGTCCTCATTAAGGTCAAGTGATGTTTGAAACCTTTAGACGGGCACGAGCCAGGGCAGCTCAGGTCAACGGTCCAGTTCCTGGGAGAGTAAAAATGTGACGGTTGGGCAGCACGGTGGCCTAGTGGTTAGCACAACCGCTTCACGGCGCTGAGGTCCCAGGTTCGATCCCGGCTCTGGGTCACTGTCTGAGTGGAATTTGCACATTCTCCCCGTGTCTGCGTGGGTTTCGCCCCCACAACCCAAAAATGTGCAGAGTAGGTGGATTGGCCATGCTAAATTGCCCCTTAATTGGAAAAAATAATTGGGTACTCTAAATTTAAGGAAAACAAAAAGAAAAAAGAAAAAAATGTGACGGAGCAGTCAGTCTGTAATAATTAACTACCAGCGCAGTGGCCTGGTGTTTGGGTCCCAGGTTCGGGAGCACAGTTGGGACATTCCCCGGCTCCACCAACCCAATCCGGAGGAAAGCCTGGAATGTTGGGTTTTCATTCTGGGGCAGCGGGGTTCCCTGGGGGGGATTGGGACAAGAGGACCCCAGAAGGAGTGTGGAGGCTATCGGGTGTGGAGGTGGGCTGGCTGGAGGGTCTGCCTCGGTGCACTGGCACTGTATCGATGTCTTCAAAGAAACAGGAAAACTTAAAACACCCCTCGCCCCACACACTCCCCATTCCTCATCGTCCGTCCCCCCAATCTAAAAAATACCATGGTCCTTCACAGTCTCCATGCCAACCCATGTCTTTCTACCCAATCCCAATGGCCCCTCACACCCTCCATGTTAACCCTTGCCCACCCTCATGGCCCCACTGACCCTCCATGCCAACTTATGCCTCCCAACCACACCCTATGGTCCTTTTATAGCCCCTATCACAACTCATGACCCACCACCCTATGCCCTTGCACCTACCAAACCAAGTCACCCAATGTCGACTCTGGGCAGATCTCGGAACCCTTGCTGAGATACTTTTTAAAAGTTCTACGGGTCAATTGCAGACTTGATTTTTTTTTTAAACTTCAGTTAAAAAAACATGTACTACATTTACATTCCGTCAACTACATAATCCTGTGTAATAACAAACACTTATTCAATTGCATGTTTCTGATTAAAAACAAGCGTTGCAATTCACCGTCCTACTTCAAAGAGACCACATTGATTTGGGGCTGTCAAGCAAACTGCGAAATGTCAGCTGCCCGACTGTGAAGGTGGATGTTTGTGAAATTAATCCAGTGATGGCTAATGCCTGCAGACAGAGTGAAATCGCAAGCAATTATATTCACCTACTTTTTTTTTTCAAAGAGTTAAAAGGCAGGAGTTTTAAATGCCTTGACAGCTCCCTTTGGCGATTCATCTTGACACTTTTGACAATTGTTTTTGAGATTTCCAATGAGCTTTATCGTTTGAGGTTATGCATTTTTTAATGGACATTCATGCCTACTTTAAGAAAGTATCCAAACTATCCAAATGAATCCACAAAGTTCAGATTTACGCCTACCAGGTTCGATCTGCGCCTGACACCCCTCGCACCAAAATCGCACGTGGGTGAGGCAGCTGCTGATTTCGGTGGGCAGCTGCCTCTGTGAAACATGACCTGACCCCACAAAAGTGGCAGATGCCAGGTGTGTGGGGGGTCGGCGGAACATGATTTTTGGGATCATCTGCCAGTTTTGTAACAATGGACCGTCCCTCTATCATTGTGAAAGCCCAGGCCAGTGGGTGGTCAGTAATTATTGACCAATAACCGTATACGGCCGGTCAGTAATAATGCAGTGTGTGACTCAGCAGTCAGTCTGTAATAATTAACTGAAATCATGGTGGGTGGTCAGTCAGTAATGGTTAACTAATAGCATAGTGCGCGATGGAGCAAGCCTTCAGCTACGACGATTTGAGGGCTGGACGATTGGCTTTGTTACAGTGGATTGATTCTTGACGTTTAGTTTTGTTGAGGAGAATATTGAATTATGTTTACTGTGGAACTGGGCGGGAAGTTTACAAGGAAGCACTTCTGCGCCACCAAGGTACCAGCGATCACCGTGTTGGTGTGAAGCCGGAACCTTTCCAAGGGTGGTTTTATAGCCGAGATGCATCGAACTGTGGGTAAACATGGCAAATGTGAGATCTTGATGCAAGGGCTCCAGACATAGGACAATCGAGCTTATTTCAATCACGTTCAGACCCTAATGGGTTGTGGCCAACACGCCGCTCACTTGTATGTACTGGTACAACAAGCAGCTGAATGTTTCTCCGCAGGAGTCGATGAAGCTCGCCGGGTCATTGACAGATGACATGATTGAAACCCAGAGGAGGAAGCACCTGGCGTACCTGATTGCAGACCAGAGCCAGGTCCCACAGGCAATAATGCCAAACTTCCAAAAGGTACGAATAGTCAGCGATGAAGCCAAGTGTGTAGACCTAGGGAAGTTGCTGTTTTCACCCGTCTGCATCCTTCAGCTATGATGATTTGAGGGCTGGATGACTGGCTATGTGGACACACTGTATGCCATAAGACAGGGGAGAGGAAACCGAGCTCTGGCGTGGGGGCGAGGCCCGGGGTGTGGGCGCACTGTTCCTGCATTTTGACGGGCAGCTGCGGTTATGTTTGCTGAACACTCAGGCGTGAGATGTCGTGTCTGTGGCTTGGTTGCTTTCACTTGCAAGAGAAGCAAAGAAACGCTTGACCCCAGCTGACGTTGACTGATCTGTGAAGATCCAACTTTCAGCAGCAAATCCCTCCTTCCCTCGTCCACGGTGGGAATGTGAGAAATGGCTTCACTGCTCCCTGTCATTAGTTTCCTTTTCTTCCAGATTGTTCGACGACAATCCCAGCGTCGGAAGTCTGGACTGGGAGCCCTACTTTTTGGTAAGTTCACCCCCCTGGATGCCAATATCGCAAAGAGTCACAGACCGGGATATGAGAACAGGAATGCTGAGAACACTCAGCAGGTCTGGCAGCATCTGTGAATAGAGAAAGTGGTGATGTTTCAGGTCCGTGGCCTTTCCGTTCGTTCCGGTGCTGCCAGACTTGTTGAGAATTTCTATCGTTTACAGCATTTATTTCACATTTCCAGCATTCTCAGTATTTAACTTTCACAAAGCAGGGATGTCATGGGTAGGCATGGATATCACTCGTTACTTTCCCTGGTCTGATCATTTCACCCTGTGTCACCATTGTTCTATGAAATGAAATTTAATAAATTCTCCCCCCCCACCGCGCCCCCCCTTCCGTTCCTCTCCCCCCCCCCACCGCGCCCCCCCCTTCCGTTCCTCTCCCCCCCCCCCACCGCGCCCCCCCTTCCGTTCCTCCCCCCTTCCGTTCCTCCCCCCTGTCCCTTCCCCTCCTCGCCCTGGTCTCCTCCCCTTGCCCCCCCCCCCCCCCCCTCCCCCTGCCCCGGTTCACCGATCTCCTATCTTTCCAGCTCCTGTCACTGCCTATCCCCACTCCTCCTCCCCCATTCATTTCCTCACCCCCCCCCATACACACACACCTCTCACAGCGCCAGGGTCCCAGGTTCGATTCCCGGCCTGGGTCACTGTCTGTGCGGAGTCTGCACGTTCTCTCCGTGTCTGCGTGGGTTTCCTCCGGGTGCTCCGGTTTCCTCCCACAAGTCCCGAAAGACGTGCGGGTTAGGTGAATTGGACATTCTGAATTTTCCCTCCGTGTACCCGAACAGGCGCCGGAATGTGGCGACTAGGGGATTTTCGCAGTAACTTCATTGCAGTGTTTAATGTAAGCCTACTTGTGACAATAAAAATGATATGTATATATTTTTTTAAATCTCCATACAATCCTACACGATGCATTTACCACTGGTAGATTCCGGACCCTTCAGCTGTGCGACCAAGTATCTCTCTGACTTCATGAGCAACCTCCTGATAAGCTGATGAAGTGAGCTGCTGTGATGTGATGCGTATTGGCCAATGTTAACCCGCGCTGACCTGATTGTGGCTGAAATGTTTCAGGTGGCCTGGTTAGTCACACTCGCGCTCCCTCACCGTCTTTCTTTAATGCTCTTCCCTGTTCCCTTATTGACAGGGGACAACGACGATGCGGAGGCACTGAAGGCAAAAAATATCAAACAGACTGAGGTGGTAGCGGACTTACGGGAAGCCATTCTGCAAGTGGCTCGGCACTTTCAGTGCCTGGACCCCAAGAATTGCAGCATTGTGAGTAAACGGCAATGGGGGAATAGCAAAGAGGACCCATGACAACTCTCTCCAATAAAACATCTGTCACAGCCATCAGATTATATCCCAAGTATAATATGGACAGCAGTTTGGGTAGCTGGACCAACTTGGAGGCACGTCGCCTCATCATTACAGAGACCTAACCGGGAGCTTTTCCATTACCATTGTCCATCTGAAGGTGCCTAATGGGGTGGGGAGGCTTTACTTAATGTTTCCATGGTGTGACCTGGGACAGGGACTTGTTGTAGAGGGAGTAGTGGTGGGTGAGCCCTGATCTCACCCAGTGGAATAGCAGTGAATGCGACTGGGTGAGAGAAGACGGAGGGATTGAAGGGTGCGGAGGATGGGGGGATTGAGGGGTGTGGAGGACGGGGGGATTGAGGGGGGCGGGGGGATTGAGGGGTGCGGAGGGCGGGGGTATTGAGGGGTGCGGAGGGCGGGGGAGATTGAGGGGTACGGAGGGCGTGGGGATTGAGGTGTGTGGAGGACGGAGGGATTGAGGGGTGTGGAGGACGGGGGGATTGAGGGGTGCGGAGGACGGGGAGATTGAGGGGTGCGGAGGGCACGAGGATTGAGGGGTGCGGAGGACGGGGGGATTGAGGGGTGTGGTAGATTGTTATTCTTTACTGTGAAGCTCCAGGTGACTGTGATACTGATCTTGAGCTGTGCAATGTTTAGGCCATTGCATCTATCCAGACTTTTGTTGCAGTCCAAGTCTCTTCTGCCTTTCGAGACACTTGTCACCCGTCCTGAACTGATGTGTTTTGTGTATTGGGCAAGTTAGTGAACCATCTCTCCCTTGGCAGGAGCTGACCCCAGACTACTCCATGGAGAGCCACCAAAAGGACCATGAGAACTACGTGGCTGTGTCCCGGAACAGGAGGCGGAGAGCCAAGGCGCTGTTAGACTTCGAACGGCACGATGACGATGAACTAGGATTCCGCAAAAACGACATCATCACGGTGAGTGCGAGTCAGGAGCTGGGTTGTCTGATAATAGACCCAGCAATCCAACCGTTGGGTTTCCTCATGTTCCTCATGAAGAACTCCTCATGTTGGGTGATGTGCCCCAGGGAAGCTCCCTATCTTTGCAGCCCGCTCGATGTATGTTGATCGGACGCAATTAAGATGTGTGAATCGGGGATTGTGTGTAGCGTAACGGCCAGTAAAACCCCGATGGGCTGAATGGCCATTCCGGCGCTGGATGTAGGATGTCAACGGAATCAATTCTGGGGTTTTACTTCCCACTTCCCCCAGATGACTGCCCCTCACAATAGTCCTGTGTGCCCAGAGATCTGAATCCCCCCACAGTGGGTAAGGTAGCTTTCCAGCAACAGATTTCATTGATATAGAGCCTTTTAATGTCGGAATCCACCTCAGTGCACTCATCACCAGAGCCGCCACAGACTTTGACACTGAAGGACATGAGGTGATTTTAGGACAAGTGACCCAAAGACACACCCACAGGCTTGTTTTAAGGCCGAGAAGTGCGGTATAGAGACGATAACGTTTAGGAAGGGACTTGCAGCGCATGCGAACAGCTAGCTGAGGATATGGCCACCAATGGTGGAGCAATTCAATCAGGGATGCGGAAGAAGCCAGAATCGGGCAGCACGGTAGCACAATGGTTAGCACTGTTGCTTCACAGTGCCAGGGTCCCAGGTTCGATTCCCGGCTGGGTCACTGCCCGCGCGGGGTCTGCACATTCTCCCCGTGTCTGCGTGGGTTTCCTCCGGGTGCTCCAGTTTCCTCCCACAGTCCAAAGACGTGCAGGTTAGGTGGATTGGCCCTGCTAAATTGCCCTTAGTAACCAAAAGGTGAGGAGGGGTTATTGGGTTATGGGGATAGGGTGGAGGTGAGGGCTTAAGTGGGGTCGGTGCAGTCTCGATGGGCCGAATGCACTGTATGTTCTATGCTCTAATTTGAGGGATGCAGGTATCTCGGAGGGTTGTGGGGCTGGAGTAGGACACAGAGATGGGGAGCGATAAAGCCATGGAGGTATTTGAAATCAAGGGTGAGAATTATAAGATTCAGCCGTTACTGGACCAGGATTCGCAGGTCAGTAAGCTCAGGGGAGATGTGTGAATGGGATTTGGTGTGAGTTTCTTTTTATTTATTCGTGGAATCACTGGCCAGGCCAGCATTTATTGCCCATCCCTAATTGCCCGTGAGGTGGTGGCGATGAACCGCCGCCTTGAGCCGCTGCATTTCCCGAGGTGTAGGTACACCCGCAGTGCTGTTAGGGAGGGAGTTCCAGGATTTTGACCCAGCGACAGTGAAGGAACGGCCGATATATTTCCAAGTCAGCGCGGCAAAAGGGGGTAGCCACAGATATGGGATGCTGAATTAACTGGAGGGAGAGATTCAGGCAGGAGAGGAGGGGAAAGAGCAGAGGACAGAGAGAGAATGATGTGCCGAGCGGGAATTTCAAATTACCAAGAGGGGGGTCTTGTTCGGCGCAGAGACTTCGAGAGGAAAGCAGCGGCGATATCTCGGTGTGAAACCCGGAGAGGAGATAAAGAACAAGGATTGTAAAGGAGGGTCGAGAGCAAGGTGAGACGCTCCGAGGAGTTGGGTAACAGAGCAAGGCATGATTCAATATTAACACTGCCACCATTGTTTTCCATTTGATAACTGAGTGTAGTTTGTTTGTGCGGGGGGGCGGGGTGTGCTGCTTCGGCCTCCCGGGCCGGACTTTGGACAAGCGTGATCCAAATCCTCTGGGAGCAGTTTGTACTTCCAAGTTGTGACCTTGGTTCCATTGTTGAATCTCGAGTGTCGCGTCCCGGCCGGACTGAGAATCCTCACCTGTCTCTTTCAGATGATATCTCAGAAAGACGAGCATTGCTGGGTTGGAGAGCTGAACGGACTGCGAGGTGAGTGGCACCACCTTAATCTTCAATCTAATCCAATGATGGGCAACCCAGGCTGGTGAGTGGGCCGCAAGTGAGGCCCTCCTTCACCTCCGGGCGTCGCAAATCTGGGCTCGTTGACGAACTGTGCCCCCCCCCACCCATGAATAAGATTAAAATAGATTTAATACCCGCTGATTATTTCATATCAAGTTATAGAAATTGCTTAGTTATTTATACAGTAATAGAACTGTCATTAATGGTAAAACCAAAAATATTATAATCTTTATTCGTGTCACAAGTAGTAAACCAGAGACCCAGAGTGATCCATTCACGGCAGATGGTGCAATTTGAATTCAATAAAAATCGGACTTAAAAGTCTAATGATGACCGTTGCCAGTTGTCGTAAAAAAGCCCATCTGGTTCACTAACGCCCTTTAGGGAAGGAAATCTGCTGTCCTTACCCTGTCTGGCCTACAAGTGACTCCAGACCCACAGCGATGTAGGTGACTCTTAACTGCCCCCTCGAGGGCACTTAGGGATGGGTAATAAATGCTGGCATAGCCTGCGACGTCCACGTCCCGTGAACAATTTTTTTTACAAAAGGTTTACATTAACACTGCAATGAAGTTACTGTGAAAATCCCCTAGTCGCCACATTCCGGCGCCTGTTCGGGTACACAGAGGGAGAATTCAGAATGCGCAATTCACCTAACAGGACCTCTTTCGGGACTTGTGGGAGGAAACCGGAGCACCCGGAGGAAACCAACGCAGACACGGGGAGAACGTGCAGACTCCACACAGACAGTGACCCAAGCCGGGAATCAAACTCAGGTCCCCGGCACTGTGATGCAACAGTGCTAACCACTGTGCTACCGTGCATTTAGACTTTGGACACAGAGGGAGCGCACGGCTCTCACAGTCAATGTTATGGGCAATCAGCACGCTCCACACTTCACTCCCCCTCGCTTTACATGCGAATCACTTCAGCCATACCGGCAGGGAAAACAACGACCCAGACGGAAATGAGCGGAATGTGGGGACCCTGCGCGCAGGCATCGGTCAACAAAATGTCTCGTGGGTCGCACTCAGAACCCAGATGGGCTGCATGTGTCCTCCAGGGCGCACGATGCCCACCACTGATCTAATTGACGCCACCATAGCAATGCGGACCGCTAAGCTGGGTGGAGTGCTGCTGGTATGTACACTGCTCAAATCACCAGCAGATGGCAGCAATGGGCACCGAGTAAGCATAAATACACAGACTGAAGATACACACCATCTCCCAATGTTGTTCACAGATGCTCTTTCTAGATAAAGTATGATATTTGGTCTCATTTAGTTTTCAGCACTTTCCTTCCATCTCATTGTCAGGTGTTCTATCTCTCTTTGTCTCTCTCCCTCTCACTGCCTCCCTCTCTCTCTGTATCTCCCTCTCTCTCGGTCTCTCCCTCTCTCTCGGTCTCTCCCTCCCTCTCGGTCTCTCCCTCTCTCTCGGTCTCTCCCTCTCTCTCGGTCTCTCCCTCTCTCTCGGTCTCTCCCTCTCTCTCGGTCTCTCCCTCTCTCTCGGTCTCTCCCTCTCTCTCGGTCTCTCCCTCTCTCTCGGTCTCTCCCTCTCTCTCGGTCTCTCCCTCTCTCTCGGTCTCTCCCTCTCTCTCGGTCTCTCCCTCACTCCGCCTCTCTCTGCGTCCCTCGCTCCGCCTCTCTCTGCGTCTCTCGCACCCCCTCTCTGCGTCCCTCCCTCCCCCTCGGCCTCCCTCGCTCCCCCTTTCAGCCTCCCTTGCTCCCCCTCTCTCGGCCTCCCTCGCTCCCCCTCTCTCGGCCTCCCTCGCTCCCCCTCTCTCGGCCTCCCTCGCTCCCCCTCTCTCGGCCTCCCTCGCTCCCCCTCTCTCGGCCTCCCTCGCTCCCCCTCTCTCGGCCTCCCTCGCTCCCCCTCTCTCGGCCTCCCTCGCTCCCCCTCTCTTGGCCTCCCTCGCTCCCCCTCTCTTGGCCTCCCTCGCTCCCCCTCTCTTGGCCTCCCTCGCTCCCCCTCTCTCGGCCTCCCTCGCTCCCCCTCTCTCGGCCTCCTTCGCTCCCCCTCTCTCGGCCTCCCTCGCTCCCCCTCTCTCGGCCTCCCTCGCTCCCCCTCTCTCGGCCTCCCTCGCTCCCCCTCTCTCGGCCTCCCTTGCCGCCACTCTGCGTGTGTGAGTGTCTCTTCCCCCATCGCCCCCGGCCCCTGTCTGTCTCCTCTTCCCCCCCCCCCGCTCTGTGTTTCTACCCCCCTCCGTTTATACAGTTCTGTCCATATGCTGCCAGCAATGTCATTGCTCAGCACAAAGTCACTTCATACAGATTCAACTCATTTTGCTGACTCATTAGATAAGCACATCTTGTAAATATTGAAATCTGCTCGTTTCTCTGTGAAACAATTTGTAAAAGTGCGAAGCTAAGCAGAGAATTCTTCAGCTTTTAATGAAATGGACAATACCGAACACTCAGATATAATGAGATATTACCACATGTCAGGAGATGATTTGCATATTTGTCAAAGTGCTAAAGCTTGTTGGAAATTTCCTGTTCTGTTACTGGATATTCCTGAAATTATTGATGCAGGAGCTGTCGGGAAAACGACAAAAAATATTGAAATACTCAGCAGGGCAGGCAGCACCTGTAGAGACAGAAACAGGGTTAACATTCTAGAAACGGGGTTAATGTTCTAGAAACAGGGGTGACGTTCTAGAAACGGGGTTAACGTTCTAGAAACAGGGTTAACGTTCTAGAAATGGGGTAGACGTTCTAGAAACGGGGTAGACGTTCTAGAAACGAGGTAGACGTTCTAGGAACGGGGTTGCCTTTCTAGAAACAGGAGTGATGTTCTAGAACCGGGGGGTGACGTTCTAGAAACGGGGTTGACGTTCTAGAAACGGGGTTAACGTTCTAGAAACGGGGTTGACGTTCTAGAAACGGGGTTGACATTCTAGAAATGGGGTTAATGTTCTAGAAACGGGGTAAGCATTCTAGAAACGGGGGTGACATTCTAGAAACGGGGGTGACATTCTAGAAACAAGGTTAACGTTCTAGAAACGAGGTTAACGTTCTAGAAACGAGTAACGTTCTAGGAACAGGGTTGACGTTCTAAAGCGTGTACAGGGACAGATAGATCTGGAATTTCACCTGCATAGGTATGAGGAGGTAACAGGATATATTGAGAGAATAGTTAGCAAAGCATGTGTGTTTCATAAATCGATTGTTGCAGATATCTGGTTCATAATTTGTTTGGTTTAGAATATTTTTAGTTTAAGGAACTAAAGTTTTAACTGAAGAAAAACGGGGCCATTGGATTACCAAATTGATATGCAATTTAAACAAGCTTGAAGTTAATTGCAGTTAAACCTGCTCGTCTTGCAAGACCAGAAAAAATGAATAATCAAGCTCTCAGCCTGTCATGGAGCCAGGAAGTCCTGAGAGAGGGCGAGTAACTTTCTAGGAACGGGGGTGACGTTATAGAAACGCGATTGACGTTCTAGAAACGAGGTTGACGTTCTAGAAACATGGGGTTGACGTTCTAGAAACGGGGTTTGATGTTCTAGAAACGGGGCTGACGTTCTAGAAATGGGGTTGACGTTCTAGGAACGGGGTTAACTTTCTAGGAACGGGGTTGACGTTCTAGAAAGGGGGTTGACGTTCTAGAAACTGGGTTAACGTTCTAGAGTGCTCTTGGCTGCTGCCGACCCACTGCTTTCAGTCCTTGCAGAACAAGTTGCAAATCTGAATAATGGAAATTTAAAAGTTGTACTCGTTATCGAGATTACAGCGAGGACGCAAGGATTGGTGGGTTTGCCTTAAATTAACTATTAATTTCAGTAAACGATGCTGATCACACCCCGATCACTAAATTCGGGTGGCCACGGTGGCACAGTGGTTAGCACTGCTGCCTCACCGCGCCAGGGTCCCAGGTTCGATTCCCGGCTTGGGTCACTGTCAATACGGAGTCTGCACATTCTCCCCGTGTTTGCGTCGTTTTATTCCGGGTGCTCCGGTTTCCTCCCACAGTCCAAAGAGGCGCAGGTTAGGGGGATTGGCCACGCTAAACTCCCCTTAGTGTCCCGGGATGTACAGGTTAGGTTATGGAGATGGAGCGGGGGGAGGGAGCCTGGACAGGGGGTGTTCTTTCAAAGGGTCGATGCAGACTCGATGGGCCGAATGGCCTCCTCCTGCACTGTCGGAATTCTATGATTCCAGCTGACACCAGCCACTGCACAGATGGTGTTGCGCTGCGACACAATTGCTCCCATAATTCATCGGGCTAATATTCCACATACACACGGAGCTGTGCGGTATCTGGATCTGTGGTTTCCCGGCAGTTCTGTTGTTTCTTTACCGCAGATGTTTGACCCTTTCTTCTCCTGTAGGCTGGTTTCCTGCAAAGTTTGTGGAGGTTCTGGATGAACGAAGTAAAGAGGTAAGTTCAGCAATGACATCGATATGTGTGCATGATGAGTGCGAGAGTCCTCCGGTTTTTGTAACATACGGGGCCCCCCTGCGCCCTGATAACTGTGACCACATACTCGGAGAGCACAATCGCGTCTCGTGTCCGTCCCTCTCCATGTATTGGGCGACATTTCATCAGACTCTTGTCCTGACATGGATTGGGAAATCAGGCACTGGATTTGCTGATTTTTCAGCAATTAATTATCTCCCTTGATAATGAGGTCGGGATGGGGGGGGGGGGGGGGGGGGGGGGGGGGCGGGCGCAATGGGTTAGCGTTCCTACCCCTGGGTCAGAACCTCTGGGTTTAAGTCCCACTCCAGGACTTGATAGCCAAGAAAGGTGAGTTGATGACCGTGGCCAAACGTGATCATCAGTCTGTAGATCCTCCCGATGGGCCTGATGGCAGGCGGTAAGAACGGAAGGGTTCCCATCTCAGCCGGGCTGCAGAAGGCAACGGCAAGAAACCGCTGCACTGCTTTGTCCAGCCTGATTATGGACCAGTCCAGTGGAAGGCCGACCTGCCTTTCCCTGGAGTTCTAACGCCTTCATTTCCTGCAAGGACAGAGAGAGCAGAGTGTCAGAAATCACATGTGGGGAAGGGGTGGAAGGGATGACGTTTATGGAGGGTGACTGTGAGTCATGGGGGTGAGGGGGTGCAAAGTTGGATGTGTGTGTTCAGTTGCCTTGAGAGAGGGGAATGAGTGGAACTGCAAGCTGTGTTGGTTTAAGAAGTGCTACGCAGGGGAAGGCAGAGTTTGGGGAATGCCACTAACCTTTCCTAAGACCATTGAGCTCCGTGTGGCATTGTAACCAGGTGCACCAGTCCTGGTGGTCACTTCCTCTTGGCCTCTTGCTTAGGAATTACAAGCAGAAGTTGGCCATTCAGCCCTTCAAGCCTGCTCCGCCATTCAGTCAGGTCATGGCTGATCTCTTCCTGGTCTCAAATCCACCGAGAATCATAGAATTTACAGTGCAGAAGGAGGCCATTTGGCCCATCGAGTCTGCACCGGCCCTTGGAAACAGCACTCCACTTAAGCCCACACCTCCACCCTATCCCCGTAGCCCAGCAACCCCACCTAAACTATTTGAACACTGAGGGGCAATTTAGCATGGCCAATCCACCTAATCTGCATATCTTTGGACTTGTGGGAGGAAACCGGAGCACCCGGAGGAAACCCACGCAGCCACGGGGAGAACGTGCAGACTCCGCACAGACAGTGACCCAAGCCGGGGATCGAACCTGGGACCCTGGAGCTGTGAAGCAACTGTGCTAACCACTGCGCTGCCCCTCCTGTTCCCCATATCCCTTTCTCCAAACATTGGGAGTTTGGATACCTCAGAGGATCGTGGAGTTGGAGGCGGTCTTGGGTTACAGGAAGATATAGGCGGGATTGTCAAATGGGCAGAAAAGTGACAGATGGAATTCAACTCTGATACATTTTGAGAAGAGTAATGTAACAACGAAGCATTCAACGAACTGCCTGACATTGGGAAGTTCCTGGGAACAAAGGAGTGTTTGTCCGTAGATCTCTGAAGGCGAGACGCAGGGTTAATAGGGTGGTGAAAAACGCATATGGGACTTTTGCCTTTACCAGTCGAGGCATAGATTACAAGAGCAGGGAGGTCACGTTGGAGTTGAACAGAACTTTGGTGAGGCCGCAGCTGGAGCACTGTGTGCAGTTCTGGTCGCCACATTATAGGAAGGATGTGATTGCACTGGAAGGGGTGGAGAGGCGGTTCACCAGGATGTTGCCTGGGATGGAACATTTAAATGATGAAGAGAGGTTGGATAGGCTTGGGTTGTTTTCCCTGGAGCAGAGAAGACTGAGGGGCGACCTGATCGAGGCGAACAAAATTATGAGGGGCATGGACAGGGTAGATAGGGAGCAGCTGTTCCCCCTAGTAGAAGGGTCAGTTACGAGGGAGACCCAAGTTCAAGGTGAGGGTCAGGAAGTTTAGGGGGATTTGAGGGTGGTGATGGTCTGGAACACACTGCCAGGGAGGGTGGTAGAGGCGGGTTGCCTCACTTCCTTTTAAGAAGTACCTGGATGAGCACGTGGCACGTGACAACATTCAAGGCTAAGGGCCAAGTGCTGGTGAATTAGATTAGGTAGGCAGGTCAGGTGCAGACTCGATGGGCCAAAGGGCCTCCTGCGCTGTGAGATCGCAGCAGTGAGGCCATTCGGGGGATTTGTAAACCAGGGTGAGAGTTTTCAAAACAAGGCCGTGCTTTACTGGGCACTGGTATCGGTCAGCGGGTAGGGGGGTTCTGGGTGAACAGGACGTGGTGTTAGGAGATGGGCGACACGGAGGACTGACGATGGGAGGCCCCCAGGGGTGCATTGAAACAGCCAAATGTGGAGGTAACAAAGGCACGAATCCAGGTTTCAGCAGCAGACCGGGGTGGGGGGAGGGGGGGGGGGGGGGGGGGGGGGGCAGAGTTGGACGATGTTTATGGAGATGGTAATGGGTCGTCTTCGTGATGGTGCAGGTGTGCAACTGGAAGTTCATTTCTGGGTCAGATGGGCACGGTAGCGCAGTGGTTAGCACTGTTGCTTCACAGCTCCAAGGTCCCAGGATTGATTCCCGGCTTGGGTCACTGTCCGTGCAGAGTCTGCACGTTCTCCCCGTGTCTGCGTGGGTTTCCTCCGGGTGCTCCGGTTTTCTCTCCAATGACGTGTGGGTTCGGTGGATTGGCCGTGATAAATTGCCCTTGGTGTCCAAAAAGGGTAAGCGGGGTTACGGGGATAGGGTGGAGGTGTGTGCTGAGGTGGGGTGCTCTTTCCAAGGGTCGGTGCAGGTTCGATGGGCCGAATGGCCTCCTCCTGCATGGTCAATTCTATGATTCAAAGGTTGTGAACAGTCTGGTTAAGCGTCAGAAAGATGCCCGAGACAGGGAGGGAAATGTTTGCTGGGGGGAGGAGTGTGTGATGGGACCATAAACAATGGCTTTGGTTCCAAGTATTTCATGAGGGGCGGGGGTGTCGGGGGTCCGGGTGGGGGTGATTTCTGCTCATTCAATGCTGGATAGTTGGGACGGTCAGGAGAGCTGATGGTGAGAGGGAAGATGCTGAGGTAAAGTCAGTGTTTATCAGTATTCATGTGAAAACTAACGCTGCACTTTCCGATGATCTCACCACGGGGTAGAATATTGGACTGTCTGCTCTGAAAAGTTTCCTTTGCTTTGTCTACGCTGCTGACTGTGTGGTTTATGTATCTGTCTGCAGTACTGCGTGGCTGGAGATGATTCGGTAACGGAGGCAGTGACAGACCTGGTCCGGGGATCGCTGTGTCCAGCTCTCAAGGCAATATTTGAGCAGGGTTTGAAGAAGCCATCAATTCTCGGTGGCCCTTGCCATCCCTGGCTTTTTATTGAAGAGGTAATGGAAGTTGTCCCTGGACAGTGAAAAGCATTTCAATGTTAGAGATATTTCTCACAATTTTCAGACAATTTGAGGCGTGCCTCTCAATGTTGTTTTTCTTCTTTCCCTTTCTCCCTCTCCTCTCTCCCGTTTCCTATCTTTTTTCCCACTCTACCTTTCCGACTCTCTCTTCACCTCCCTTCTCTGTTTGCCCTCACTCTCTCTTACCGGTCTTCGTCCCACCTCCTCCTCCCTCTCCTTGCCTCCTCCTCCCTCTCCTTGCCTCCTCCTCCCTCTCCTTGCCTCCTCCTCCCTCTCCTTGCCTCCTCCTCCCTCTCCTTGCCTCCTCCTCCCTCTCCTTGCCTCCTCCTCCCTCTCCTTGCCTCCTCCTCCCTCTCCTTGCCTCCTCCTCCCTCTCCTTGCCTCCTCCTCCCTCTCCTTGCCTCCTCCTCCCTCTCCTTGCCTCCTCCTCCCCCCTCTCCTTGCCTCCTCCTCCCTCTCCTCGCCTCCTCCTCCCTCTCTTCGCCTCTTCCTCCCTCTCTCCCCCTGTTTCCCTCCACCACTTCTCATCCCTTATTTCACAGGCTGCTGGTAAGGAGGTGGAGCGAGACTTTGATTCGGTGTACTCACGATTAGTGCTGTGTAAGACATACAGGTACATTTGCTGTTTTTCACAAGCTCAAACTTATTTTAGGAAACTTTACTCTGTATCTAACCCCGTGCTGTACCTGTCCTGGGAGTGTTTGATGGGGACAGTGCAGAGGGAGCTTTACTCTGTATCTAACCCCGTGCTGTACCTGTCCTGGGAGTGTTTGATGGGGACAGTGTAGAGGGAGCTTTACTCTGTATCTAACCCCATGCTGTACCTGTCCTGGGAGTGTTTGATGGGGATAGTGTAGAGGGAGCTTTACTCTGTATCTAACCCCGTGCTGTACCTGTCCTGGGAGTGTTTGATGGGGACAGTGCAGAGGGAAGTTTACTCTGTATCTAACCCCGTGCTGTGCCTGTCCTGAGAGTGTTTGATGGGGACAGTGTAGAGGAAGCTTTACTCTGTATCTAACCCCGTGCTGTACCTGTCCTGAGAGTGTTTGATGGGGACAGAGTACTGCGGTAAGTTAGAAATTTGTTCCTCCATCTGTAACAATAAAAGGTTGTTCGACCAGTAACAGTAACGTGAGCATGACTCTGGCCCAGGTGATTTTAAATAACTTGCTTTAATATCTATTGACTAGAAACAGGATTGTACTTACGCGACTATTCAATATTAAGTTAAAGCAATGACTGTAGCCTGGTTTCCCCATCGACTCGAGGTGTTTAATTTGACCTCTGGCACCAGACTTGCTACTTGCTACTCCTGTACTTGTGTTCAATAAGCCACAGTGTAATTAGGTGCACACTTGTTTCTGACCATTCCTTTTAGTTAGCCATGGATTGATTATCTGTAAGTTTGAAAAACGCATTCTCAGCACGATTGCCAGTCTTCGCTTTTTTTTTCCCAAATTAAATTCCAATTGATTTTGGAACCTTTGACATTTATTTAAGATGCGGCCAACCACAAATTTTTTTTCAAATTACGGCCATGGAGGTGACGGAAGATCCTTCAATCATTTCTTTTTTTTATTTGGGGCACTTTTTTCTGAGCAAGGTCAGTCTTTTGTCTGGTCTCAAAAGCACAGCGAGCGAGCGCTGGAACCCGGAAATAAAAACAGAAGAATTCTGCAAAAAAAGCACAGCGGGTCTGGCAGCATCTGTGGCGAAAGAAGCCAGGGTCAACATTTCGGATCTGTGACCGTTCAACAGGTAGTTTTCCTGAGTTGAGAAGTCTGGGATCTGAATTGTTGGCCTCGAGCTTTTGGTCAGTGGCCAAGCTGCTGCCCACGAGGATTTTGCTGGCCGGGTTCGACAAGCCCATCTCTTCTGCCCCAATTCCAGCAAGCGGAATCGGGTTGGGGGAAGGAGGGGGTTTCGCTGCCTTTTTTCTGCCATTTCCTAAGTTTTTAAAGTCTTTGGGTAGGTGGGTGGTCAGTCAGAGGAGTAGTCAGCTCGGTATTGTGTTGGTCTGGGTAGAGGGAGGGTCACGGTTGTTGTGTTATGTACTCTGGGATAACGCAGGCTGCAACTCGATGCAGCTTTGACCAAAAGATCCTCCAGACGTTGAAGTAAGTTCAGTGTGATTTATTGAACCATTAGCACAGTTCTCTATGAGTTCGACTCTCCTGCTAATCTTGCTATAGTAACTCAGTCTAACTAACCAGTCTGCTCTAAGCCACGCGGTGGGTGTGATGCTTCTGATCTGCCCCGCCCTACTCTCTAAATGTCGCCTGTAGAAAGAGACAGAGCATGTGTGCCCTGTCCTTATTTATGGGTTGTGTAATGCCCCCTTGTGGTAGTGTCACCTCTGGGTGTCTTGACTGCCCATTGGTCGTGTCCTATTCTATGTGTTCATTAGCTGTATGTCTGCATGTCATGACGTCTCAGGTGCTCCCTCTAGTGCTTACTTAGTCGTAGTGTATCTACATTAACCCCTTGTGTATTTACAGTGATGCATATCACCACAACGGTGTGGTTGGGTTGGTGGATAGTTGGGTGCTCAGGAGGGTTTATGGGCTCTCGACGTGGCGGAGGGGAGGTGATTGGTTAGGGGAAGCTGGGGTGCTGCGTGCGGTTGTGGAGTTTCACAGCAGTTAAACCAGGTTTTAAGCAGACTAACGTTTCCAGGGTAAGTGTCCAGGTAAGAGAGCACAGATAAACGGTCTCGGGGTGGGCGGCTGTTAGTAGTTGGGTCCTGCAAATATTAGTGCCAGGGCCACAGATGTTCACAATTGATAACGAATGGGGACCGATATTTCCAAATTTGTTGATGACACAAAACTAGATGGGAATGTAAGTAATGAGGAGGAGGCATCAAGGAGACTCGGAGAGGTTACGTGACTGAGCAAGAACATGGCGGATGGAATATAATGTGATGAAGTCTGAAGTTATTCACTTTGGTAGAAAAAAAAGAAAGGCAGAGTGTTTCTCAAACTGGGAGAAGTTGGGAAGTGGTGACGTCCGAAGGGACCTGGGTGTCATTGTTCATGAGTCACTAAAAGTTAGCAGGCAGGGGCAGCAAACACTTAGGAAGGCAAATGGGATGTTGGCCTTCATTGCAATGGCATTTGAGTGCAGGAGTAAGGATGTCTTGCTGCAATTGTGTTGAGCCTTGGTGCGACCTCACCTGGAGTATTGTACACCGCTTTGGTCCCCTTATCTAAAGAAGGATATATTTGGAAGGATATAGACGGAGCTCAACAGAGAGGTTCACCAGACCAATCGCAGGGGTGGCGTAGGAAGGTGCGGTTAAAGTCGATGATCAGCCATGATCTAATTGGGCAGCACGGTAGCACAGTGGGTAGCACTGTTCCTTCACAGCGCCAGGGACCCGGGGTCGATTCCCCGCTGGGTCACTGTCTGTGCGGAGTCTGCGTGTCCTCCCCGTGTCTGCGTGGGTTCCCTCCGGGTGCTCCGGTTTCCTCCCACAAGTCCCGAAAGACGTGCTTGTCAGGTGAATTAGACATTCTGAATTCTCCCTCGGTGTACCCGAACAGGCACCGGAGTGTGGGAACCAGGGAATTTTCACAGTAACTTTATTTAAAGTGTGAATGTAAGCCCACTTGTGACAATGATAAAGATTATTAATTGAATGGTGGAGCAGGCTCGATCGGCCGATTGGCCTACAGTTGCTTCGATGTCTCGTGTATCTATCACAAGTGTCTGCCCTGAGCTTAGGATGGAGTCTCAGGCAGCAGGGAATCAACCCATTGGAAGTTCAACCCTCCCGGGAAATTGCGACATATGTCGGGACTTCTGTAGGATCTCGATGCACATCTCCCAAGGTACGTCCCATCTCCGACAGTCCAGAGAGGGGCAGATCGGGGCCGTTAATTCGGTTTCTCTCTCCACTGGTTCTGCCTGACCTGCTGAGAATTTCCAGCCCTTCTTTCTCCTGTTGTGAATCTGCTCACAACAAACACACTCAGATGCAACCACGGTGGTTAAAGAAGCAGCATCACCTGCAATGTCCCAAAATCACGTGAACTTTAACCCTTTATCCACTTCAAATTATTGTAACATTTTAAAGTTCGAAACTGCCAACTTGTGTAATAATCTCATCGTATTAGCAACTTGTAGACAGAATCAGATCATTTACAATAATCAAAATTTCATTCTGGCTGCAAAAAAATTTGCGTCCATGATTCCTATCTAATTCAGACCAATATTTTATTAAGTAAAAAGTGGTTGGCACCGCTGCCTCACAGCGCCAGGGGCCCGGGTTCAATTCTGACCTCAGGTGACTGTCTGTGTAGAGTTTGCACGTTCTCCCCGTGTCTGCGTGAGTTTCCTCCGGGTGCTCCAGTTTCTTCCCACGGGTCCAAATATGTGCAGTTTTGGAGGATTGGCCATGATAATTTGCCCCTTAATGTCCAACGGTAGGTGGGGTTAAGAGAATAGGGTGTGGAGTGGGCCTAGGTTGGTCTTTCAGAGGATCAGAGAAGACTTTTTTTTAAATATAAATTTAGTGTAACCAATTTTTTTCCCCCAATTAAGGGGCTATTTAGTGTGGCCAATCCACCTACCCTGCCCAATTTTGGGTTGTGGGAGGAAACTGGAGCACCCGGAGGGTGAGACCCATGCAGACATAAGGAAAATGTGCAAACTTCACACGGACAGTGACCCGGGGCCGGGATCGAATCCGGGTCCTCAGCGCCGTGAGGCAGGAGTGCTAACCACTGCGCCACCGTGCTGCCCTGGGTCGGTGCAGACTCGATGGCTGAATGGCTGCATCTTGCACTGTAGGGATTCTATGATTGTATGAAACACAATGCAGAACTGGTTAATAGTACATATACATACAGAAACTCAGTAAATTAATCTTTATTATTGTCACAAGTAGGCTTAAATTATCACTGCAATGAAGTTACTGTGAAAATCCCCTAGTTGCCACATTCCAGCGCCTGTTCGGGTACACACAGGGAGAATTCAGAATGTCCAATTCACCTAACAAGCTCTTGGGGCTAAAGGCATCAAGGGAAATGGGGGGGGCGAAGAAGCGGGATCAGGGTATTGAACTTGATGATCAGACATGATCATAATGAATGGCGGAGATGGCTCGAAGGGACAAATTTTTTTATCATAGAATTTACAGTGCAGAAAGAGGCCATTCGGTCCATCGAGTCTGCACCAGCCCTTGGAAAGAGCACCCTACCCAAGCCGACACCGCCACCCTATCCCCGTAACCCCACCTACCCTTTTTTGGACACGAAAGGCAATTTAGCATCGCCAATCCACCTAATCTGCACATCTTTGGACTGTGGGAGGAAACCGGAGCACCCGGAGGAAACACACGCAGACACGGGGAGAACGTGCAAACTCCGCACAGACAGTGACCCAATCGGGAATCGAACCTGGTGCTGTGAAGGAACATTGCTAACCACTGTGCTACCGTGCCATCTGTAGTCAGTTGTTCATAGATAGGTTTATGTTAAGCTAAGATATGAAAATGAAATGAAAATCGCTTATTGTCACGTGTAGGCTCAATGACGTTACTGTGAAAAGCCCCTAGTCGCCACTTTCCGGCACCTGTTCGGGGAGGCTGGTACGGGAATTGAACCCACGCTGCTGTCCTTCCTTGGTCTGCTTTAAAAGCCAAAGGCAGGTATATGGAGTTAGGTCACAGATCAGCCATGGTCTCATGGAATGGTAGGACAGGCTCGAAGGGCTGAATGGCCTACTCATGTTCCTATGATTATCCGTTACTTATCTAAATCTCATGGGTTGGGAGATGTCGATCACAAGGACACATCTCAAACTTATAGTAGCCAAATTAAAAATAACAGTGCCTAGGAAGCACTTAAATTGATTTAAAACGAGACAAAGCATCTTTAATTCAAATTGGATAAATGGCAATTTTAGCTGTAATTCGATTAAAACAAGGTTCTGAATCATCAGAGAAATTGTAAAGAGATTAGGAGAGAAATAAAATTAAAAACAATGAGGAAGGTGTGGATGAACCGTGAAATTACATGATTAAGGAACATAAAAACAGCAAACTATTTGCAGGCATGATTTTTTTTTTTAAAAAGCAGGTTGTGATGGGAATAGGACCTTTAAGAGGTAGACAGGATAATACTGTAGGTAATGTTGGAGCAGCGATAGACAACCTAAGCTGGTGAAGGGGCCGCCGCATGAGTGACCCTTCTTCATCTCGGGAGGCAGCAAGATTGAAATCGGGCTTGTTCACTAACCGTGAATAAGATTCTGATTGCCACGCTACCAGAAGGATGTGGGGGCTTTGGAAGGCGGTACAGAAATGATTTACCAGGATGTTACCTGATATGGAGGGCATTAGCTATGAGGAGAGGTTGGAGAAACGTGGTTTGTTCTCACTGGAACGATGGAGGTTGAGGGGGTGACCTGATAGAAGTCTACAAGATTATGAGGGGCACAGACAGAGTGGATCGTCAGAAGCTTTTTCCCCCAGGGTGGAAGAGTCAATTACTAGGGGACATAGGTTTTAGTTGCGAGGGGGCAAGGTTTAGAGGAGATGTGCGAGGGAAGTTTTTTTATGCAGAGGGTAGTGGGAGCCTGGAACTCGCTGCCGGAGGAGGTGGTGGAAGTAGATACGATGGTGACTTTTAAAAAAAATAAATTTAGAGTACCCAATTTTTTTCCAATTAAGGGGCAATGTAGCGTAGCCAATCCACCTAACCTGCACATCTTTAGGTTGTGGGGGCGAAACCCATGCAGACACGGGGAGAATGTGCAAACTCCACACGGACAGTGACCCAGGGCCGGGATTCGAACCCGGGTCCTCAGCGCCGTAGGCATCAATGCTAACCGCTGCGCCACCGTGCTGCCCCTCGATGGTGACTTTTAAGGGGCGTCTTGACAAATACCTGAATAGGATGGGAATAGAGGGATATGGTCCCCGGAAGGGTCAGGGGTTTTAGTTCAGACGGGCAGCATGGTCAGTGCAAGCCTGTGCTGTAATTTTCTTTGTTCTTTGTAAATACATTTAATATGTGCCAATATTCCCAATCAAGTTTTAGAAAATGCGGAATCATTTATATATTAATTGAACTGTCTTCAAATGGTAAAAACAAAATAAATATTGACACTTTGGACACAGAGGGAGAGCACGGCTCTCACAGTCAATGTTGTGAGCAATCAGCACGTTCCTCACTTCACTCGGCCCTCGCTTAACGCGCGAATCACTTCAGCCATACCGGCAGGAAAAAAAACTACCTGGACGGAAATCAGAGAATGTGGCGACCCTGCGCGTGGGCAATGGTCAACAAAATGTCCCGTCAGCCGCACTCCGAACCCAGATGGGCCGCTGGTTGGCCACGACTGTGATAGAGAGCTGACAGAAATGGCCAATAACCATTTTGCTTTGGTATTGCTGAAGGGGATAAAACCTGCAGGCATGACTTTGCAATGACGAAATGAGGAACAAGATGAGTGCACCTAAAGTAACAAACAGCGATGTATTGTATAAACTCAACACGCACCAAGAGGATAAAAGGCCCAGGTCTGGACATTGTATCCATGCATTTAGAAAGAAACCAAGGAAGGGATATCAGCGCCATTGCTTAATGATTTGTTAGAAATATGTATAATGCCAGAGATCTGGCAGGTAGCTAATGTAATTCCTGTATTTAAGAAAGGGGACACAACATACGGTTTTACAGCACAGAAAGAGGCCCTTTGGCCCAACATGTCGAGGGAATTAAAGCCTAACATCAGTGGTCAGGACAATAATAGAAGTCTTTATAAAGGAAAGAATAGAAGAACATCGAGAAATATAATAATGAATAGTCAGCATGGATTTCAAAAGGGGAAATCTTGCTTGACCAACCTTATTGAATTTTTCGATAAGGTAACAGAGTGTAGACAATGGTAACGTAGTAGATGTAATTTATCCAGATTTTCAAAAAGCTTCAAAAAGCCCTCGAGGCGGTGGAGTAGTGGTATTGCCACTGGACTAGTAATTGAGAGACGCAGGGCAATTCTCTGGGGACCCGTATTCGAATCCCGCCACAGCAGATGGCAAAATTTGAATTCAATAAAAATCTATAATTAAAAGACAAATGATGCCCATTGTCGTAAAAACCCATCTGGTTCAGTCGTGTCCTTTAGGGAAGGAAATCTGTCATCCTTACCTGGCCTGGCCTATGTGTGACTCCCAATCCACAGCAACGTGGTTGACTCTTAAATGGCCTCAGGGATGGGCAATAAATGCTGGCCCAGCCAGCGACGCTAAACATCCCATGAACATGTTTTTTTTTAATGAATTAAGTCAGAATATGGAGCTAGCGGGCAGTTTTCAAAAAGACGAGAAATAGCAACGGGAGTAGGCCATTCAACCCATCGAGCCAGCCCCTCTATTCAATAAGATCACAGCTGATGGGATTGTGGCCTTAATGCCACTTTCCTGCCAGATCTCCCCATGTCAATCGTTAATCTGTCTAACTCAGCCTTGATCCAGTGACCCAGCCTCCACTGCTCTCGTGGAAGAGAATTGAATGAGCAGAGACTGCGAGAAGAAATTCCTCCTCATGCCAGACTTGGATGAGAGACCCCATATTTCTGAACTGCGCCCCTAGTTCTAGATTCTCCTGTCAGGGGCAACATCAGCATCTACCCTGTCAAGCTCCCTTAGAATCTTGTATGTTTCAATAATATCACCTCTGTCTTCTCAACTTCAGTAAGTTTAGGCCCAAACTACTCAGACCTTTCCTCATCAGACACCTCATTCCAGGTATCAGCCGGGTGAGCCTTCCCTGAACTGCTTCCAATGTCCCTCCTTAAGTAAGGATACTAGTGGCAGCATGGTGCCGCAAGTGGTTAGCACGGTTACCTCACGGCGCCGAGGTCCCAGGTTCGATTCCTGGCTTGGGTCACTGTCTGTGCGGAGTCTGCATGTTCTCCCCCGTGTCTGCGTGGGTTTCCTCCGGTTTCCTCCCACAGTCCAAAGATCTGCAGGTTCGGTGGATTGGCCATGCTAAATTGCCCTGAGTGTCCAAAAAAGGGTAGGTGGGGTTACGGGGATAGGGTGTCGGCTTGGGTAGGATGCTCTTTCCAAGGACTGGTGCAGACTCGATGGGCCGAATGGCCTCCTCCTGCACTGTAAATTCTATGATTAAAAAAATTTGTCCCTTCGAGCCATCTCCGCCATTCATTATGATCATGTCTGATCATCAAGTTTAATACCCTGATCCCGCTTCTTCCCCCCCCCCCCATTTCCCTTGATGCCTTTAGCCCCAAGAGCTATATATAATTCCTTCTTTGTATCATCAACACATTCGTCGACAATACTTTCATCCAAGTCATCAATATGGATCGTAAATTGTTGAGACTTGCAAGACTGCACTAGCCTAACCAATCTGATTGTAGCCCATTTAACTTGATTGTCCATGGTTATATGTCGCCCCATCACCATAAGCTTTTATCTTCTGCAGTATGTGACACCTTATAATTTAATCTTTAGTGTCACAAGTAGGCTTACATTAACACTGCAATGATGTGACTGCAAAGACCCCAGCTGCCACATTCCGGCAGCTGTTCGGGTACACGGAGAATTCAGAATTTCCAAATTACCTAACAGCACGTCTTTCGGGACTTGTGGGACGAAACTGGAGCACCCGGAGGAAACCCAAGCAGACGCCGGGAGAACGTGCAGACTTTGGCATCCAAACACACTTACATCTACTGATTCCCCTTTGTCCGGCCGGCTTGTTTCAACCTCAAAGAATGAAATGAAATGAAAATCACTTATTGTCACAAGTAGGCTTCAAATGAAGTTACTGTGAAAAGCTCCTAGTTGCCACATTCCGGCGCCTGTTCGGGGAGGCTGATACGGGAATCGAACCGTGCTGCTGGCCTGCCTCGGTCTGCTTTAAAAGCCAGTGATTTAGCCCTATGCTAAACAGCCCCTATAATAATAGCTTATTGTCACAAGTAGGCTTCAATGAAGTTACTGTGAAAAGCCCCTAGTCGCCACATTCCAGCGCCTGTTTGGGGAGGCTGGTGCAGGAATTGAACCTGCACTGCAGCCTTGTTCTGCATTACAAACCAGCTGTTTAGCCCTCTGTGCTAAGCCAGCTGCTCTAATGTATTTACCAACAATTAACAATTTGGTCTTTGGATTCAAAAAGACAAAATTTAAATTAGTGGGAAGTCTCCAGATTGATAGCGGGAGGTGATAGTGAATACTGAGGACCACAACAAATTGTGGGCAGACATTAAAAAACTGAAGAATGAGCAATTGTCAAATGTTATGTTTGACACGCCATGTGAGTTAGTACGTACTGGTGAGAAGATCAGGCAGGCCATTTATTACTTGGGCGATACAAGTCGAGATAAGGAGCAAAAGGATCAGCATATCAATACATCAATCAGTTCAAAAGAAAAGTTGTGCCAAAGATTGGGGCAGCACGGTAGCATTGTGGATAGCACAATCGCTTCACAGCTCCAGGGTCCCAGGTTCGATTCCGGCTTGGGTCACTGTCTGTGCGGAGTCTGCACATCCTCCCCGTGTGTGCGTGGGCTTCCTCCGGGTGCTCCGGTTTCCTCCCACAGTCCAAAGATGTGCAGGTTAGGTGGATTGGCCATGATAAATTGCCCTAGTGTCCAAAATTGCCTTTAGTGTTGGGTGGGGTTACTGGGTTATGGGGATAGGGTGGAGGTCTTGGTGGAGCTCTTGGAGTTGTTGACCTTGGATTCAAAAAGGCAAAATTTAAATTGGTGGGAAGACTCCAGATTGATAGCGGGAGGTGATAATGAATACTGAGGAGGACCACAACAAATTGTGGGCAGACATTAACAAACTTGAGAATGAGCAATTGTCAAATATTAGGTTTGATACGCCATGTGAGTTAGTACGTACTTTTCCAAGAGCCGGTGCAGACTCGATGGGCTGAATGGCCTCCTTCTGCACTGTAAATTCTATGATTAGCAAGGCCAGTGTTTTTCAAAAAAAGCAATCTACTTTATTTCTAAAGAGGTAGAATGGAAAAGTGGGGAGGTTAATACTGTACTTGGTTTATTGAACCTTGGTTTGACCACACTTAAAGCACTGAGTGTGATACTGGTCACTGTGTTATAAAAAGGATAGAGAGGCGCAGGAGAAAGTGCAGAGAAGATTTACAAGGATTTACTAGGAATGTGGGTTTACACGTCAGGAAAGGATTGACAGACTGAGTCACTTTCGCCTTGAAAAGGGAAGGCTGAGGGGTGACCTAATTGAGATCTTTGAAATTCTGAAAGGTTTTGATGGAGTGGATACTGAGCGAATGTTTCCACTCGTGGGGGAGAGCATTTACTGGAGACCTTCAGCGTAAGGAATTCGTCTTTGTTCAGAGAATGGTAAGAATGCGGAACTCTCTACGACAGGGAGGGTCTGTAGCAAATGGTAAAGATGTATTTAAGGGGAACATACGCAAGCAATGTATGGGAGAAGGGACTCGAGAGTTCCGATGGTAGGTTTATATGAAAGATGGGGGGAGGCTCGAGTGGTATAAATGCTGGCATGCACTGATTGGGCCGAATGGCCTGTTTCTGTGATGTACATTCTGTCTAATTCTGCGTTGTCTTCAGCTCAGTGACAGGTAAATTTATTAATGTTTTTAAAAAACAGTTTTGACACTTTAACGAATGTTATGAGCTTTTAAATCTGTTACAAAAGCGTTAAAATATTTAAGCCTGTCAAGCTGGGGTGACGATTCCCAGCAGAGATTGTACTGCACAGGGTGACGATTCCCAGCAGAGATTGTACTGTACAGGATGACGATTCCCAGCAGATTGTACTGTACAGGGTGACGATTCCCAGCAGAGATTGTACTGTACAGGATGACGATTCCCAGCAGAGATTGTACTGTACAGGATGACGATTCCCAGCAGATTGTACTGTACAGGGTGATGATTCCCAGCAGAGATTGTACTGTATAGGGTGACGATTCCCAGCAGAGATTGTACTGTACAGTGTGACGATTCCCAGCAGAGATTGTACTGTACAGGGTGACGATTCCCAGCAGAGATTGTACTGTACAGGGTGACAATTCCCAGCAGAGATTGTACTGTACATGGTGACGATTCCCAGCAGAGATTGTACTGTGCAGGGTGGCAAGTCCCAGCAGAGATTGTACTGTGCAGGGTGGCAATTCCCAGCAGAGATTGTACTGTACATGGTGACGATTCCCAGCAGAGATTGTACTGTGCAGGGTGGCGATTCCCAGCAGAGATTGTACTGTACTGGGTGACGATTCCCAGCAGAGATTGTACTGTACTAGGTGACGATTCCCAGCAGAGATTGTACTGTACAGGGTGACGATTCCCAGCAGAGATTGTACTGTACAGGGTGACGATTCCCAGCAGAGATTGTACTGTACAGGGTGACGATTCCCAGCAGAGATTGTACTGTACATGGTGACGATTCCCAGCAGAGATTGTACTGTGCAGGGTGGCAAGTCCCAGCAGAGATTGTACTGTGCAGGGTGGCAATTCCCAGCAGAGATTGTACTGTACATGGTGACGATTCCCAGCAGAGATTGTACTGTGCAGGGTGGCGATTCCCAGCAGAGATTGTACTGTACTGGGTGACGATTCCCAGCAGAGATTGTACTGTACTAGGTGACGATTCCCAGCAGAGATTGTACTGTACTGGGTTCAATTCCGACCTTGGGTCACTGTCTGTGTGGAGTCTGCACCTTCGCCCCGTGTCTGTGCAGGTTTCCTCCCACAGTCTAAAGATGTGCGGGTTAAGTGGATGGACCACGCTAAATTGTCGCTCAGTGTCCCTACGGTTAGGTGGGGTTATGGGGATAGGGTGGGAAGTGGGCATAGGTAGGGTGCTCTTTCGGAGGGTCGGTGCAGATGCGATGGGCCAAATGGCCTCCTTCTGCGTTGTAGGGATTCTGTGAAAGTGGAGTTAAGACCGCAATCAGATCAGCCACGATCTTATCGAATGGTGGAGCTGGCTCGATGGGCCGAATGGCCAGCTCCTATTTTGTACAATCTTATAGGGGGTGTACAGTTGGTTATTTTGTGTAGTTTGAAGCTCGGCTCCCATTGGTTAATGTATGTTTATTATTACAGATTGGATGAAGATGGAAAGGTGCTGACTCCAGAGGAACTGCTGTATAGGGTGAGTGCCGGGGCTGAGGGGGGGGGTGTCAGGTTGAGTGCTGGGGTCAGGGCTGGGGAGGGGTCGGTCTGAGAGCTGGGGCTGAGCGGGGGAGGGGGAGGGGCTGGAGCCGTGGCTGAGGGGGGTGTCAGGATGAGTGCTGGGGTCAGGGCTGGGGAGGATCGGTCTGAGAGCTGGGGCTGAGCGGGGGAGGGGGCTGGAGCCGGGGCTGAGGGGGGGTGTCAGGATAAGTGCTGGGGTTAGGGCTGGGGAGGGTCGGTCTGAGAGCTGGGGCTGAGCGGGGTGGGGGGGGGGGGGGGGGGGGGGGGGGGGCTGGAGCCGGGCTGAGGGGGGGTGTCAGGATGAGTGCTGGGTCAGGGCTGGGAGGGTCGGTCTGAGAGCTGGGGCTGAGCGGGGAGGGGGAGGGGGCTGGAAGCCGGGGCTGAGGGGGGTGTCAGGATGAGTGCTGGGGTCAGGGCTGGGGAGGGTCGGTTCTGAGAGCTGGGCTGAGCGGGGGAGGGGGCTGGAGCCAGGGATGGGGGGGGGTGTCAGGATGAGTGCTGGGGTTAGGGCTGGGGAGGGTCGGTCTGAGAGCTGGGGCTGGGAGGGGGAGGGGGCTGGAGTCGGGGCTGAGGGGGGTGTCAGGATGAGTGCTGGGGTCAGGGCTGGGGAGGGTCGGTCTGAGAGCTGGGGCTGAGCGGGGGATTGGGTGGGGGGGGGGGGGCTGGAGCCGGGGGCTGAGGGGGGTGTCAGGATGAGTGCTGGGGTGAGGGCTGGGGAGGGTCGGTCTGAGAGCTGGGGCTGAGCGGGGGAGGGGGCTGGAGCCGGGGCTGAGGGGGGGTGTCAGGATGAGTGCTGGGGTCAGGGCTGGGGAGGGTCGGTCTGAGAGCTGGGGCTGGGAGGGGGAGAGGTCAGGGCTGGGGAGGGTCGGTCTGAGAGCTAGGGCTGAGCGCGGGAGGAGGGGGGGGGGGCTGGAGCCAGGGCTGAGGGGGGTGTCAGGATGAGTGCTGGGGTCAGGGCTGGGGAGGGTCGGTCTGAGAGCTGGGGTTGAGGGGGGAGGGGGCTGGAGCCGGGGCTGAGGGGGCCCACTCCCACTCTGGACTGGTTTATCCGGCCAGGCCCTGTGTTCACACTGAGGGAACCCCCCGCCCCACACTCACGTGCTGCCCACTGCCGCCGAGAGGGTAGAGTCAGATCCGATCTAGAAGCTCAAAACTGGGCACCCGCGAAGCAATGTGGACATCAGCAGCCGAATCGTATTCAACCGCAATCTCTTTTTAAAATAATTTTTATTCAAATTTTTCAACAACAAATTTTCTCCCAACAGTAAAGTAAACCAGGTGTAGAACTAAACCGAAAAAGAAATCTCCCCCCCCCAGTACAAAGCGATAAATTAATAACTTAATAACAATACAAAAGAGAAGAAAATAGCAAATACACCATCGCAAAAACAAACCCCCTTATTAAACCCCGAAACCCCCCCAAGGTGCAGGCTGGGAGGGCCGAAGGGCCTGTTCCTGTGTTGTAATTTTCTTTGTTCTTTGTTCTCCAGCCTGATGAACCCGGCCATATCATTATCCAGGCCTCCGTGCTCGGGGGCTTCGCGTCCCTCCACTGTAAGAGAATCCTACGCCGGGCTACTGGAGACGCAAAGGCCAGGGTACCGGCCTCTCTCGCCTCCTGCACTCCCGGCTCCGATGCTACCCCCAAAGATCACGGGCCCCCAGCCCGGCTCTACCCTGAAACCGACCACCTTGGACAAAGCCTCCGCAACCCCCCTCCAGAACCTCTCCAACGCCGGACAAGCTCAAAGCATGTGGGTGTCGTTCGCCGGGCCTCCCGAACACCTACCACACCTGTCCTCTCCCACAAAGAACCGGCTCATCCTGGCCCCCGCCATGTGCGCCCTATGCAGCACCTTCAGCTGAATTAAGCTGAGCCGTGCGCAAGAAGAGGACGAATTCACCCTCCCCAGGGCATCCGCCCATGTCCCATCGTCGATCTCTTCCCCTAGCTCCTCCTCCCACTTCGCTTTCAGCTCTTCCACTGAGGCCTCCTCCTCTTCCTGCATCTTCTGATAAATCGCCGAGATCCTACCCTCACGACCCCACGACCCCGAGAGCACCCTATCCTGCACCCCCCTAGGCGGCAGCAGCAGGAACTCCGCCACCTGCCGCTTAACAAAAGCCCTAATCTGCATATACCTGACAGCATTCCCAGGGGGGAGGCCCCACTTCCCCTCCAACTCCTCTAAAGTCGCAAACTTCCCATCGAGGAAAAGGTCCCCCACCCGCCTGATGCCTGCCCTATGCCAACTCAAAAACCCACCATCTATTCTCCCTGGTAGCAACCAGTGATTGCCCCATATCGGGGCCCACACTGAGGCCTTCACGTCCTCCCTGTGCCGCCTCCACTGCCCCCAAATTTTGAGGGACGCCACCACTACCGGACTCGTGGAATATCTTGCCGGGGAATGGAAACGGAACCGTCACCAATGCCTCCAAACTCGTGCCCACACAGGACGCCACCTCCAACCTCTTCCATGCGGCACCCTCCCCCTCCATCACCCACCTGTGAATCATTGCCACATTCGCAGCCCAGTAATACCCACACAGGTTGGGCAACGCCAAGCCGCCTACCTCCCTTCTTCGCTCCAGGAATACCCTCCTCACTCTCGGGGTCTTCCGCGCCCACACGAACCCCAGAATAATCTTGTTAACCCTCTTAAAAAAAGCCTTCAGAATCAATATGGGGAGGCACTGGAAAAGAAACAAAAACCTTGGGAGCACCGTCATCTTAACTGACTGGGCCCTACCTGCCAAAGAGAGTGGCAGCGCAACCCACCTCCTGAACTCCTCCTCCATCTGTTCCACCAGCCTCAAAAAGTTTAGCCTATGCAGGGCCCCCCAGCTCCTAGCCACGTGGACCCCAAGATATCTAAAGCTCCTCTCCGCCCTCTTCAACGGGAGCTCTCCTATCTCCCTCTCCCAGGTGCAGCACAAACAGCTCACTTTTCCCCAAGTTGAGCTTGTAGCCCAAAAAGTCCCCAAACTCCCCAAGTATCTTCAACACCTCTGGCATCCCCCCTCCGCCAATCCGCAATGTACACAGTAAATCATCTGCATACAGCGACAACCGGTGCCCCCCCCCCCCCTCCCCCCGCACGATCCCCCTCCAGTTCTTCGAACCCCTCAGTGCCATGACCAAGGGCTCAATCGCTAACGCAAAGAGCAGGGGGGACAGGGGGCACCCCTGCCTCCTCCCCCGGGGAAGCCGAAAGTCCTCTGACCTTCTCCTATTCATCACCACGTTCGCTACCTGGGGAGCTGTTACGGCAACCGCACCCAGTGATGAATCCCTCACCAAAACCCAAACCTCCTTAGCACTTCCCACAGGTAGCTCCACTCAACCCTGTCAAAAGCTCTTCTCCGCATCCATCGATGCTACTATTTCCGCCTCCCCAGACGCCGACGCCATCAATCATAACATTAAGAAGTCGCCGTACATTGACATTCAGCTGCCCTCCCCTTCACAACCCCGTTTGGTCCTCATGGATAACCATCGGAATCACATCTTCCACCTCCTGGACAGTACCCTTAGCAACAACTTTGCATCAGGTTGAGGAGCGAGATTGGCCTGTAAGACCCACACTGGAGGGGGTCCTTATCCCGCTTCAGGATCAGTGAGATTACTGCTCTAGACAGTCGGCTAGGGGCAGAGTACCCCCTCTTCCCTCGCCTCATTCAGGGTCCTCACAAGCAGCGGGCCAGCAGATCTGAAAACTTCTTATAAAACTCCACCGGGAACCGTCAGGCCCCGGGTGCTTTCCCTGTCTGATGCTTCCCAGCGCCTCCATCAGCTCCACCAACTCGATTGGGGCCCCCAGACCCTCAACCCGTCATCCTCTACTCTTGGGAACTCCCAGTCTACTCCAGAAAGCGGTCCATTCCGCCCACCTCCCTAGGGGGCACCGCCCTGGTACAGCCACCGTAGAAGGATCTGAAAGCCCCCATAATGTCCCTGCAACCCCGCACCAAGTTCCCTCTACATCTGTGACTCCCCCTATCTCTCTCGCTGCCTCCCACTTCCGGAGCTGGTGGGCCAGCATCCGACTTGCCTTCTCCCGTACTCATATAGCCCCCTGCGCCCTTCTCCACTGCGCCTCCGCCTTCGGGTGGTCAGTATATCAAACTCCGCTTGGAGACTGCGACGCTCTCCTGTCCACCTCCTGTCCACCCTTACCATTTCTTCCACCAGCTCCCCTCTCAACCTCTCCCCCCTCTCCCCCTCTCCCTGTACGCCTGAATATATCAGCCCCCCTAACCACTGCCGTCAGCGCTTCCCAAACCACCCCAACTTGCACCTCCCCGCTATTGTTGGCTTACAGATATTCCTCGTTCCCTACGGACCCCCCCCCCCACATACTTCCTCCTCTGCCAGAAGCCCCACATCTAACCTCCACAGCGGGCGCTGATCCTTCCCCTCCCCCAGGTCCACCGAAACAACCGCAATATCTAACCACATGGCCCGGTGTAGACCTCACTCTGCCATTACCGTCAGTCCAAGGATCAAACCTCAGTTCAAGGAAGAGTTGGCGGGAGGAACGCCAGGCATTCCGAGAAACGAGGTGTCAACCTGGTGAAGCTGTGACTCCCATTACATGCGCGCTAAATTCAGAAAAATGATTTACAGTGCAGAAGGAGACCATTCAGCTCATTGAGTCTGCACCGGCCCTTGTAGAACATTCTACCTAAGCCTCCACCCTCTCTGTAACCCCATCTAACCTTTTGGACACGAAAGGCAATTTAGCATGGCAAAATTACAGGGGCTGTTTAGCACAGGGCTAAATCGCTGGCTTTGAAGGCAGACCAAGCAGGCCAGCAGCACGGTTCGATTCCCGTAACAGCCTCCCCGAACAGGCGCCGGAATGTGTCGACTAGGGGCTTTTCACAGTAACTTCATTTACAATAAGCGATTTTCATTTCATTTCATTTCATTCAAATCCACCTAACCTGCACATCTTTGGACTGAGGAGGAAACCGGAGCATCTAGAAGAAAACTCACGCAGACAGGGGAGAACGTGCAAACTCCGCACAGGCAGTGACCCAGCGGAGAATCGAAACTGCAACCCTGGAGCTCTGAAGCAACTGTGCTAACCACTATGCTATCGTGCTGCCGACTGTCTTTATACTAAACTTTGCTTCATCTTCTTTCAGGCTGTCCAGTCAGTTAACATGAGTCACGACGCCGCACACGCTCAGATGGATGTGAAATTCCGATCGCTCGTATGTGTCGGACTGAAGTAAGTGATGATCTTCAATCCCTGACTTTATAATCCTCGGCCTTGGAGACCGAGCAGGGGGCAAATGGTGGTCGTGTGCGTGGTTCAGGGCTGGGTGCGCACTGGTTTGACGTCCCTACCCGAAAACACAACATCACAAATCAGAAGGAAAGTTGGGCTAAAAGCGTATTTTGGGGGGGGGTGTAAATTATCAAGTAAGGCCAATGAACCCTGTAATGTATGGGGAGGGGGCGCAAGAAACAATTAGATGGCAAAAGAGGTTTCAGGGAGAAGGTGGAAAGCAGGATGCGTGGAATTGGCCAAAAATAGAACTGTGTTGGCTTAATGTCGTCTTCAGAGGATACTGAAAGTCTGCAGAGGGTTTGGATAGGTTAAGTGAATGGCGAAGGTCTGGCAGATGGAATACAATGTTGCCAAATGTGAGGTTATCCATTTTGGTAAAAATAACAGCAAAAGGGATATTAATTAAAGGATAAAATATTAAAACATGTTGCTGTGCAGAGAGACCTGGGTGTGCTAGTGCATGAAGTTGGTTTATATGTACAACAGTGATTAAGAAGGCAAATGGAGTTTTTTCCTTCATTGCGAGAGGGATGGAGTTTAAGACTAGAGAGGTTATGCTGCAATTGTGCACGGTGTTAGTGAGGCCACACCTAAAGTATGCGTCAGTTTTGGTCTCCTTACCTGAGAAAGGACGTACTGGCGCTGGAGGGTGTGCAGAGGAGATTCACTAGGTTAATCCCAGAGCTGATGGGGTTGGATTACGAGGAGAGGTTGAGTAGACTGGGACTGTATTTGTTGGAATTTAGAAGGATGCGGGGGAATAGATAGAATAGATGCGGGCAGGTTGTTTCCACTGGCGGGTGAAAGCAGAACTGGGGGGCATAGCCTCAAAATACGGGGAAGTAGATTTAGGACTGAGTTTAGGAGGAATTTCTTCACCCAAAGGGTTGCGAATCTATGGAATTCCTTGTCCAGTGAAGCAGTTGAGGCTCCTTCATTAAATGTTTTCA